>NW_006800586.1:140764-146194 GCF_000485575.1 Poecilia formosa | reverse complement strand
TCAGTCCAGAAATGTGCAGTTCTAGGCACAGCCAAGATACTGCGCAGAACCCTCAAGCTCCCAGGCCTCTGGTAGAGGACCCGAGCTCAGAGGATGAAAGAGAGAGAGAGAGAGACCACCCGCGGAGGGTGAGAAGGGAATTTTTTTTTATTTTTTATGTATATGCAGATAGATAGATGGACAGATGGGTTTTTTTATGTTTTCCAGCCGACGAGTTCTAGCTTAAGAGTGATTGGGTCCAAAATCCGATGTGAGATTCATCCGTGCTGCAGTGAATCTATTTCTCACTTCTTCCTCACTTCGTGTCTTTATGAAACCTTCAAAACAAAAACGGGAGATTTGGGATGTATCTTACTTCCACAGAGTGTAATAATTAAATAATAGCCATTGCCACCTGTGTAAACTTTGCTGGTGAATGTTATAACATGTAATATTATGATTTTTGTAATGTATATTATATTGTTTCATTTCTATAGTAGGCTCTTGTATCAGATAATCTAAGTCAATGTTAGAGAATAACTGAAACTTTTTAAGATGATCTCGGTTAGCTTTCAGAGCAGGGGCTGAACACCCTAACCCTAACACTATAGCACTATAGCAGCTAGCATTAGCTGGTATTTCACCATAATAAATACAGTATAGTAATATTTTAATCACAAAATATACACAATAATATGTCCATCTTACTTGCGAAACGTTGTTTGTCAAGCCCTCACATCAATAGTCCATCAATCCGATCAACAATATCCCGCAGTGCTGAGGGATCTTCTGCTGTTTTGGTTGAGCAAAGCAGGCGGGTCTTCCCTTTTTTTGTTTGCTGTATTTCATTTGGTTTTTGTTTGCGTCTCTTTTGTTTGCATCTTTTCTCTGTTGCTGTGCGTTTGCACCCGTCAGCCACCTTAGAAAAGTATCGTACAAGACGTTACAAAAACAAATCTCAAAATCAGTTGAGCACCCGAAATACCAAATTATTGATACATTGTATTTTTTTATTCTCACGCAAAAATGAATAATAATAATAATAAGTTATTATTATTAATAATAATAATAACAAGTCTACTTGTTAATAATAACAAGTAGATATCGATTCTCAATTGAAAAGCAATTGAACAAAAGGTTCAATTGTTCTTAAATACCGTATTTTCCGCACTATAAGGCGCACCGGATTATAAGGTGCACCTTCAATGAATGGCCTATTTTAAAACTTTTTTCATATATAAGGTGCATAGAATAGATGCTGCAGGAGAGGCTGGAGTTACGTTATGCATCCACTAGATCAGGGGTGTCCCAAGTTGGTCCTTCATGGCTGGCATCCTGCACGTTTTAGTTCTCCCTGGTGATAGTATCAACCTTTTCAGTTTGTCAATGTTCCTCTTAGGCCTTCTAACGAGCCATCATTTGATCCAGGTGCGTTGAACCAGGGAGAAAACTTAAACCTGCAGGATGCTGGCCCTCGAGGACCGACTTGGGACACCCCTGCTCTAGATGGAGCTGCACTAAAGTGAATATCAACAAAATAGTCCGACTCTGGTCAGCGAGGAGAGCTTTCTGCGACTGGGCCGGGGCGTGGCCGGACGATGGTCACCCTTCTCCGTTCACGGACAGCATGTTGTGGAAAACGTGGTGCTAAATGACCTGCAGACGACCTGATTATAGACGGTCATAGGTAATAAGTCAGTCAAACTTTATTAACAAACCAGCGTTCTGACAACTATCCCAGCATGCATCGCGCGCTTCTTCTTCTACAGGCGAAAATGAAGTCAGCGGCTGCTTACTGTAGTTGCTAGACCTGTTGTGGCTCAATATTGGTCCATATATAAGGCGCACCGGATTATAAGGCGCAATGTTGGTTTTTGAGGAAATTGAAGGTTTTTAGGTGTGCATTATAGTGCAGAAAATACAGTACTTTTGTCCCTTGCTTTGGTCCACTTCAGGGAAGATTGGCATGAATCTTAAATGTTTTCCAATTGTTTGTCTCTATTGAATAGTAGAAGAAATTGGTACTATATTGATGGTGTCCTAATTCAGAACATATGCTCTTAGACAGCATGTTTGATAGAAGCAGTCGATCAGTTAACCATGTTTTAATTGGTACCACTACTACCATTACTATTTTATGATTAAATTTATTAGAAGCAGTAATGGGAGGGAGTCGCAATTTGGCTTTATATATGGAGGGAAAACAATACTGTTGTGAAATTAGTCTTTTCATAATACATGAGGTCAGAATTTTCTAGAGGCTAAATTATTTTCATCATGTCCTAATATGTAAAACTTGAAGGGGGTTTCTTCTCTCAATTCTTGGTACTTAGAATGAAAAAAGAATTTTGTTGCTTTCAATAGTGACTTTTTAATAATTCAGGGAAACTATTAATATTAATGTGCAAGCTGTGTGATTTAATTTCTCCAATTTTCGATTTTGCTTTTTCTGAAGTCCAGAATTGTTCCTTTTTCCAGGTGGTAGGTTTTCTATTGTGGGTCGTCTGCTGGTCAGATGTGTTCTATTCTTTCTGGGAAAGGAATCACAGTAGCAGCCAAACTGCACCCGTCCACCTCGTCAGTCCTACCTTACTTGGCCTCACAATGGTGAGAGATTTTTTGACTTTTATCCATCTATTTCTATAGATGGATAAAAATAGAGCAGAGAAAATATTTTGTGACATTTCTAATTAAAAGATTCTTGTTTTTGTTCTCTATCTTTTATTTATAAGGGATTGCTATATGTTTGTTCAAATTTTGTAAAAAAACATTTGATTTATTATAATTATTATAATAATCATAATTTTTTTGATGTGGTGTGCATAAGACTAACATGACAGTGTAATAAATATGACATAACATCTGTCATGAACATGAAAGAGTCTTTATGAACGTCTGACTGTTTTGATGAAGTGTCATTCAGTAAATAATGACACTTTTAATTCAGTTACTTTAAAAGTTGCATTAAAATGACCAACTTTAATGACACTTTAATGCAAAGTTGGCATGTTTAATAGACTTTCAATGCAACCTTTAGAGCAACTTTGCATTAAAAGTGTCATTTTACCGAATGTCACTTCATGACAACAGTCATAGACATTCATAAAGACTTCTTTATATTTATGACAGGTGTTATGTCATATTTATGACAGTGTCATGTCAGCCTTATGCACACCCTGTCAAATAAAGTGCTACCCAACCTTTTTTCCAACAGGTGCGCAGATATTTTGTCAGTGATTAGATGGTTATAGAATTCTGCATGACTGTGATGAGTTTGCTGAAATTAATTCATGTAAATGTGCTTTAATTTTTCCAGCTGCTGGCCACCTTCATAATTCAACATGAACGAATAAAAGGGGTGCAGTCCTGTGGAGTTCTGCTGATCTTCTGGCTGGTAGCTCTGCTGTGTGCCACGGTCTCCTTTAGATCAAAGATCCTCCAGGCGCTGAATGAGGTCAGTTTAAAAGATTCTGCACATTTTCTACCAGAAAATCAATTATTCAAGGATATGTTTGTTGATTTTATCTATACAGTTAAGAAATTACAGTTAGTGTGTCACAAAAGATTATTAGTTTTGCTTTCTTTCTTTTCCTCTTTTAGCCAGAGACTGTGTGCATATGGAAGTACACCACCTTCTACATCTACTATGCTTTTCTTCTGGTCGCTCTGGTTCTCTCCTGCCTGACTGACCAACCACCGCTTTTCTCCCAGGCTGTCAAGGAATTGGTGAGACAATCATATACATTCTAGTGTTGTAAACACTAACCCACACTGCTATTTCACAGTTAAATTATGCAACACTTATCACTTTGGTTTACAGAGACGACCAAAGCTTTGTCTGGTTGTGACCCACATGTGGTTTTGTGGCTTCATTAATTTTACTTTTCACTTGTTTCTATGATTTATTGAAGAAAAAAAAACTTTAAGAACTTCTCAGAAGTTTAAATGTTTTATTACCAAAGAAATAATATTTTTCTAAAGATCAGTGTTTTCATTGTTGATCATTTTCTTCCCAACTTATGTAGACCTCTCTCACATGCTAGATACTAACTTCTGAACAAAATCCTAACAGACTATGACCAAATGTTGTTTTAGAGCTTGAACGTTATCAAAGTTTGGCTGCTGCTGTTTCTTCTCCTTTCTGAGAACTGGCAACAGCTTCTAAGTTGGGGTAAAATCCTAGAATTTTCCTGAATGTTCTGATCCCTGAAACTCTTTGTCATAACTTTACCTTCTGGTACATCATGCTAGAAAATTTACAGATTTCAAAAATGAAAGAAAGTTTGCAAATCATTATTATATCGTTGAAAAACATTTTGGCAATTACTACAAATTGGTAGCTAATCAAAAATATTGCCAAAGTCTGGCTTCTCGAATCCAAGTCCAAAGAATCATCACATTCTTTCTAGTTGTAAAGTGTAAGGTTTCCTCCCACAGAATCCCTGTCCTGAGCCCGGAGCTTCTTTCCTCTCCAGGATAACCTTCTGGTGGATTACAGGGTAAGCACACAGAAAGCATACCAGTACTGTGAATGTAGTGCTAACTTGTTGGTTATCCTGGTGGTCCAACTACCACAACCAGGAGTCACTAACACGGTGCCCTGTGGCACCTGGTCGCCAAAAGGTACATTGTCAGTCACCCATACAGAAAGTTCTAAAAATAGCAATTGTCATCAGAGAGCACTCAGGGATCACATTTGTAACATTTGTAACATTTGTTATATGTAACAAATGTTACATATAACATTTGTTTATATGTAGAATTTAAATAAAAATAAATTATAAAAATGTTTAAAATAAATTGCTTAATGTATAAAACGTAGTAATCTTTTCTAGGGTTAAAGTTCAGAATTATGCGCAGACGCAAGGGTGCCTACTTACTATCAGAGGGCAGTAGTGCCTTCAGCTGTATGGTTGCACTGTACGTACCTTGAGATTTTCCTTCAAGTAGTACTAGATAGAATAGATTTTGGATTTTCAATATAAATGTCCATATAGGTGAGTCTATATGAGCGATCCGCGCCAAGGTGAACTTCACAGATCAAGCCAAGACAGCGGCACGAAGCAGTCAACACGCAGAGGCACCAGTGGTCTGATTGGTGTGCACTCCCTCTTCAGTGCATCAACTATTAAAAACTATAAAAACTACAAACCCATCTTTCTTTCAGGAATAATTCTGCCCTGTGGTGTGCTGTGGTGGTGCAGGGGTTAAGCACAACCCACATATGGAGGCCTTATTCCTCGACGTGGCCGTCGCAGGTTCGATTCCCGACCTAGCGACCTTTGCCGCATGTCTTCCCCTTCTCTCCTTTCCCACTTTACTGTCAATTAACTATCAAATAAAGGTCACTAGAACAAAAAAAACAAACAAATCATTGCATGCCCATAATGCTAGGAAACATTTTTTTAATATATATATGTATGTATATATATATATATATATATACATATA
>NW_006800586.1:136919-139382 GCF_000485575.1 Poecilia formosa | reverse complement strand
GCAGACCCACCAAGGCTGGAGACTGAACAATACTGGAAAGGCATATGGGAAAGGGAGGCGTCCCACAACAGCAATGGACAGTGGCTAACCTCTCTACGAGAGGACCACAGCAACCTCCCTGAACAAGCCCCGGTAACCATCACTGTGGCAGATGTCCAAGAAAGAGTCTCGGGTATGATATATATATATATATATATATATTATTGAATTTTCTCTTTTAGGACATAAATTTACAAACAATCAACTTAACATTAGAAAGATGTGCTTATACACACTCACATTCACTCACGCACTCACCATTCAAACCTGCATTTGTTTAGTTCCAAAAATATACAAGACCATTTAAATTAGAACAGAGAAAAATAACAAGACAGTATATAAATAGAAACTGTAGACAAGACATCCATTCAAGACACTCATTATTAAGCTCCGCCTTCAGTCCCTATGATCCTCATCTATGGCTCCCACAGGTTCTCAAAGTCCCGCTGTTTGCCCTTGGTGATGTATGTTAGTTTTTCCAGTCTGAGCGAATTTGCAATTTCTTTCTTCCAGAGTCCCATGGAGGGCGCGTCCATGCTCCTCCAGCATAATGCAATAGATCTTCTGGCTTGAAGAAGTCCATAGTCTATCAATTTAGTTTTAATCTGTGATTGTTGAAATTCTACTGAGTATATTCCTAGAACACAGATTTTAAACTCTAATGGGATTTTCACCTTAAACAATTCAGATAGACACCTAATAACATCCTTCCAAAATTTCTGAATTTTAAGACATTCCCACAGACAATGGAGAAGTGTTCCTTTTTCAAATAAGCATTTTGTGCAAGTATCTGGAATATCACTGGACATATGATGAAGCCTAACTGACTTGTATAATGCAGGATAAAGAGGGATGAAGAATTCATACCTTTAGATCATTTGTGTTCATCTTTGGAGTCATTTTCTCTCTCAGGATGATGATGGTTGGATACAGACGCCCCCTGGAAGAGAAAGATCTTTGGTCTTTAAATGCTGATGACTGCTCCCACAGAGTGGTACCACAGCTGGTGCATCGCTGGAATTCAGAGTGCCAAAAAGTCAAGAGGTCAGCAAGATAAACAGTGAGGTTCAACTTTGTTAAGCAGGACTAACTTGGTAATCTCTGCTGTTTCTCTCCAACAATTTTTTATGAATTCAGCACCTTCTACATGATGTCTATATGTCTTTCAGTAAACCTAAGACATATAATTTTTCTTAATTAATTAATTCACATTCCAGCAGGACAAGCATACAGTGGAATTGTTTACATCAAAGCAGATTAATGTGTTATAATGGTCCACCCAGGTTCAAAAAAGATTTGGGGCAAAATCAGTCTGGAGATGTTTAAAGCTAGTACAGACATACAGCTGCAGCTGAAAGATGATCTTGCAAATTACTGACTTTGTAGTTGAATACAACACTCTTCCAATTTTTATCTTTAATAATATTTTGAAAACCATATATCATTTTCCTTCCACAATTAACAATTATGTACTATTTGGAATTGTTCTGTCTTTTAAAATCCTAATAATTGACATTGACATTTTTGGTTGTGATACAAATATAACTAAAATTTAAGCAGTGTGAATATTTTTGCAAGGTAGTGTGTGATAAAATACCCATCCATTCTGTCTTAAGCAGAACCGAGCAACAAATGGTATACTCCCCTAAACGGGCTCCGCATGGTGAGAACAGAGAGGGCCAACCTGTGGAAGAGTCAGAAATCCTGCTCCTAAAGTCTCCCAGGAAAATAAAAGAGCCTTCGTTGCTTTGGGCATTGTGCTTGACCTTCGGACCCTACTTCCTCATCTCCTGCCTCTACAAAATAATCCAGGACATTCTCATGTTTGTTGGTCCCGAGATCCTTAGGTGAGTAGATTAAATATCAAGTTTTTGACTTGATATTTAGAGTTTTATACAATGAAATTCTATTTGTATCATTGCTTGGTTAATGATTAATGGCTTGGATGATAGTTTTTCTAATCACACTTAAAGTAGTATTAGTTGGATGGTCTAGTGTTTCTATATCAAGCTTATAGATGGAATTATAAAATTTTATCTTTTGAGCTCGTTGGACAAGGCGATTCTAAAACCTTCCATTAGTTTGAATTTTCCTTTATCAAACTTTTTTTTTTCTTTTTGCCTCTTATTTAGTGGAAATATTGATGATGAGATTTTCTCCAAAATAATAACCTTTTATAACCTTTAGCTAAACTGTTGAAAATGAGGCTCTAACATCCACAAATGACATTGAAATAAAATCCAGTCCAACATCTGGTTTGAGGTGATTCCTCTGGATCCTGTTGGAGGAAAAATATCCCAACTTCAGAAGATGAGCTTTAACCTAACAGAGCTCTGTGGTTCCTCCTATCAGTGTGAGAGTCAGGGAGAGGAGGCGCCATGTTAGGAAGACAAAGTGGAAGCTGCAGGTTCTTCAGAACAAACA
>NW_006800586.1:133823-135617 GCF_000485575.1 Poecilia formosa | reverse complement strand
ATCAATACAGAACCTTAAGCTTAACAAGTACCTTGTAGGCTACCGATGTTGGTGTCTATTTTCAGCTACGTACATTCAGTTTGCCCCCAAAAAAGTCGATGCCCTCTCCCCCTCACACGCGTCGTTTCAACCAGACAGCCATTTGTAATACATAGGGGGGGTGCAGAAGAAAAAGTTTGGGAACCACTGCATTAAGGCAAATGCCATCACTAAATTCGTAATTGATTACGTTTCAAATACTCTAAACCAGTATAATAAATTTATGGGGAAAAAAAGTCCAGAAAAATGCAGAAATTGAGTTTACTTTAAATATGGAATACTTGAGGTACCTCTTGAATTTTCACTGTTTCTACATTTTGTCTTGCCACAAACTTCAATGCATTTCATCGAATGATATGTGACAGACCAACATATGTAGTGGCTAATGAGCCTAAAACAGCCCCTGTCTTTGAGGGCGAACAGCTGGTTGTGAAATGCCGACATTTCATTATGAGATCTTTAATGGCTTTAGCCCTTGTATCCCCTCGGGAAATTTTATTTTTTTCAAAACTTCACAGATGGATTTCAGTCCCAATGGCTTGTATTAGACTGGCGTGTTGCTACCATCTTTAGCACTGTGGGTGTCCTCAAATGCTTTGAATACTCTGTCAAAGCAATGGTTATGTTTATGGTGACTGATCAAATTTTTCATGGTCATGCTGTTTTTGCTTCTCATGGAACTTTCTTTCAACATTTGTTTAACAAAGCCAGCATATTAACCTCTAACAAAACTACAGCATTTATGGTTTCTGTTTACTGACAAGCTGGGCCGTATTCACATGGCGTTGAAAGTCCCGGTTTGTTTATGTTTCTGTTGTTTGTGTGTAATGCACTGCTGAAACTGGTGTATTATTTTTTTAGCTATTATTTAAATTATGATTGAGTGGTTTTCTGACATGAGGGAATTTTAGTATGATTTATTTTCAGTCAGAAAGTTGTTTTCTCCAATTATACTCACACCACTTGAACTTCACACAGGTCTCATGCAGGAGTGGGATTGATTGATTAAAAAAACACCCATGGCACCAAAAGTGTTATCAGTGCCGTGACCGATAAGTCATATCAGACCCATAAGAATGATGTCATGTCATTAGGCCGATATTTATCATGCACCCCCAGTAATTTTAATTCCCAAGTAAGTTACTTCTTCAGCCTAGGTAAAGAGAAAGGAGCTATCTGTTGATAATGTTAAATTATTGATATCTTATGCATTTTTCCAGATCTGATTACATTTATTCCAAGAGAGAAAAGTATAAAGTATAGATATTCCCATTCCACCTGATCAAATGCGCTCTCAGCATCAAGTGAGATTGCATTCTCAGCATCTTGGCCAGAGTGGGAAGAATACAGGTGCTGGTCAAAAAATTTGAATATTATGAAAAAGTTGTTTTAAATCAGCAATTCCTGTCAAAAAGTTAAACTTGTATATTATGTTCATTCATTACACACAGACTGACATATTTTAAATGTTTATTTCTTTTTATGTTGATGATTATAACTCACAACTAATGAAAACCCCAAATTCAGTATCTCAGAAAATTGGAATGTTACTTTAGACCACATGTGTCAAACTCACATGTGGCCCGCCATGTCATTTTATGTGGCCCCCCCAGCATTTTATAGGCCGATGATTGACTTAAAATAGGTTTTGAGCACGAATTGACTACAAACTACATCTCCCACAATCCATTTCGATTGTTACCAGCCAACAATACGGCTTCTCGCCACTAGAGAGCAGCAGAGTCACCTCAAGCT
>NW_006800586.1:128531-132733 GCF_000485575.1 Poecilia formosa | reverse complement strand
TCAATACATAAAATCAGTTATTTAACAATATGAGGTGTTTAATTTATTTTTAACATTGTATTTTTATACATTTATGCTAGGGTTGCCCAAGTCTAGTTTTCCAGAGCTACCATCTGCAACTTTAGATGGTTCCTTCTCTAACACACCTGGACCATTGATAAGCCTCTACAGAACTGAATGAGGGAAGTCAACCTTTTGTCTGGGGTGTTTTAGCAGGGATGCACTCCTGATTTGTACCGTCAATGTGGCCTGTTGAGGGTGGCCAATATGCTGAAGTGGCCCTCGGTGAAATTGAGTTTGACACCCCTGCTTTAGACCAATACAAAAAAGGATTTTTAGAAATCTTGGAAAAGTGTGAACATGAAAAGTATGAGCATGTTCAGCACTCAGTACTTAGTTGGTGCTCCTTTTGCCCAAATTACTGCAGCATTGTGGTGTGACATGGAGTTGATCAGTCTGTGGCACTGTTCAGGTGTTATGAGAGCCCAGGTTGTCCTGATGATGACCTTCAGCTATTCTGACTTATTGGATCTGGTGTATCACATCTTCCTCTTCACAATAGCCCATAGAGTTTCTATGGAGTTGAGGTCAGGCGAGTTTGCTGGCCAATTAAGAGCAGAGATGCCACGGTCCTGATACCAGGTACTGGTGCTTTGGCACTGTGTACAGGTGCCAAGTCCTGTTGGAAAATCAAAGTTTTCAGCAGCAGGATGCATGAAGTACTTCAGATAATCCAGCCACATACAGAATAATGATGTTTTTTTCTTCTTCAGTGGGGGATGTTGGCTGTTTTCTTGAAATCATGTATGCCTTAATATAGGTTCAGTTTAGAGAATCCAATGCTTTCAAGTGCCTTGTCCTTCATGGCCAAGGAATGGCCATGACTCTAATCCTAACCATCATTACAAAATGAATGAACATAATGCACAATTGAAAGTTAGCTTCTGTGTAGTCAGATTTGATCATACTTTTAAATGTCAGTGTAGAGTTTAACTTTAACCTCCATAGGGACATATCACTTACTGGATTTGCTCTTTCAGGCCTTGGTCATAAGCAACGCAGCACGGCGCACATCAACTGTGGGAGAAATTGTCAATCTGATGTCTGTGGATGCTCAGCGCTTCATGGATCTGGTCACATACATCAATATGGTTTGGTCTGCCCCACTGCAGGTGGTGCTAGCCCTCTATTTTCTCTGGCAGGTAAATTTACCGAGAATGTAAAGCTGCTGTTTAAATTATTGATTGCTGATGCTTTTCTGTCAGTTTTCTTGAGGGCAAATTTCTCATTTTATCTGTTTATTTGTCCAGAACTTGGGTCCATCTGTCCTAGCAGGAGTAGCTGTGATGGTTCTGATGGTTCCGATTAATGCCGTGATTGCCATGAAAACTAAAACATACCAGGTACACCATCTCACAACTCCTCACCTCTGGTTGTCTGTATCCTAATGACTCTTCACAATAAATACATGGCATGGTTAAACTCATCTTTTGCTGTAATCATGTGTTGAACAGGTGGCTCAGATGAAAAGCAAGGACAGTCGTATTAAGCTAATGAATGAGATGCTGAATGGCATAAAGGTGCTAAAGCTCTATGCATGGGAGCTGGCCTTCAAAGAAAAGGTGTCAGAAATCCGGGAGAGTGAGCTGCGTGTGCTGAAGAAGACAGCTTACCTGGGTGCCATGTCCACCTTCACCTGGGTCTGTGCTCCCTTTCTGGTGAGTCCTTCTCTGAGAGAATGATGTTCATCATTCCACTTCTTCTCTGCCGATAAAAACATTTAAGTGATTAAAAACACATAAAAATGTTAAAATAATTCTGAGTGTTTTCTGCTGCTCTACAGGTTGCCCTGTCCACTTTTGCTGTGTATGTGCTGATTGATGATCAGAACGTGCTCGATGCGCAGAAGGCCTTTGTGTCACTGGCACTTTTCAATATTCTGCGCTTTCCTCTCAACATGCTACCGATGGTCATAAGTAGCATTGTGCAGGTTGGTGCACTTCTAGTCCTCTTGGCTAGCTCTCACTGCTGTATTGGAGTATGTTGTTTGCAATTCACAATCCTCACCTCAAAGATAATTGTTCCCATGCCAACTAACCGCATCACAACCCTCCACTGCCCCCCCCCATCTGATTTATTCTTCCTCTGCTGTATCTGAGGGACCCTCAACTTTTGTTTGATACTAACCTGTTACAAAATTTACCACTTTTACACAGCCTCAATGTGTGGAGACGTGCTTTACTTAAGTGTGCGCCAACTACAAGGGGGTCACACTCCTAAACCTTCCTAGCAAGATCTATTCAGGAGTTATGGAGAAGGGGTCCATTGGATAGTTAATTAAAAGATTCATTGGATAGTCAAATCTTTGATTCAGGAAGAGCAGTGTGGTTTTTGTCTTGGTTGTGGAACACTGGAGCAGCTCTACACTCTCGGCAGGATCCTGGAGGGTGCATGGGAGTTCACCTAACCAATCTATATGTGTTTTGATCCTCTGGGGGTTACTCCAGGAGTATAGGCCACAAGGCCCTTTTATACTGGCTGTTGGGCCCCTGTGTGGCCACTGTCAGTCTGGTTCACATTGCCAGTACTAAGCCAGGCTTGTTTCCAGTGAGAGTTGAACTATGCCAAGGTTGCCCTTTGTCGCTTGTGTTAAATCCAAATTAATTCATCAGTTAGTGGATATAAAGGGATGATAATGCTGATCACATTTAGAACCGCCCCATGATATAAATGAACTAAACAGCTGCATAAGGCCCCCCAGGACTTCAGGGGCCCCATAAATGCTCACATTTTAATACAAACCATAGACATAGAATTTCAACATTTGTTTATTCAAAATGATATTGCTATTAAGTGGTTTCAGCAGAGATTAATTAAAAGATTCTAATTTGTTTAAAATTTTAATTTAAGATTTTAAGTAGCTGGCAAGTTTACTTTGTTAAAGGTCAAAGAACAATCTTCATAGTTTGTTTTGTTACTACAGCTACAATCTGGTGCTGTGAGTTTGATCTTTGAGTTTGAACTCTGTTTGTTCATAAATGCATCTCAGTAAACCTTCAACCTTTAATTTTTATTGATTGCTTTTAAGGTTGGCCAATTAAACTAACCTCACTCTCTCAGATTTCATTAAATTTATGTTGAAACCAGGGTCAGCCCAAGGCAAAGCAAACTAAGCAGCTGCTGTGAGAAAATCTATTCTTTGTCCAAGTGAACAGATACTCAGACTTGAGACAGCTGATGTCCGGAGGACCTTGAGAAGACTCAACATCCATAAATCAGCAGGCCTGGATAACATACCAGGTCTGGTTCTCAAAAACCGTGCTGGCCAGCTGGCTTACGTCCTCTTGGACATATTTAAGACCTCGCTGACCCGTACTGTTGTTCCATTCTGCCTCAAGACGGCCATCATCATACCAGAGCCCAAAACAGCAACAATCTCATCACTGAACAACTACCTTCCTGTTGCACTAACTCCAATCAGGATGAAGTGTTTCGAGAGGCTGGTGAAGGATCAGATCATGTCAAACCTTCCTTCCTCATTTGATCTGCTCCAATTTGCCTGCAGCTCCAACCGCTGCCCAGAGGATACTGTTTCCACCACACTGCACTGTAGCCTGAAACACATGGAGGAGAAGAATACTCGTGCAAATTTTGTTTCTGCACTTCAGCACAGCATCCAACAAAATCATCCCCCAGCACTAGGTGAGCAAACTAGCTCCTCTTGGGCTCATCACCTCCACATGCAACTGGCTGCTGAGTCATGGACGCTGATAATCCATGACTGCCATGTCAGTGGGTCTCATCAGGGACACAATGGTGGTGGTCATCAGGGGCAACAACGAACTGGCCTACAGGAAAGGGGTGAAACATCTGGTGGACTGGTGTGATACAAACAATTTAATCCTGAAGGCTAACAACACAAAAGATATAATTGTTTTCAGGAAAAATCAGCCAAGTCACACATCCTCTTCATCAATGATGTTGCAGTGGAGCAGGTCAGAAACATTACATTTTTAGAGATACGGATCACTGACACTTTGACCTGGTCCTTCCAAACCTCTGGCCTGGTGAAGAGAGATCAGTAATGTCTCCACTTTTTTGGGGTACCCCAAGGTTCAATCTCAGGACCCCTCCTATTCAATATTTATATGCTTCCACTGGCTCAGGTTATAACAGGAAATAAGATCAGCTACCATAACTAC
>NW_006800586.1:113228-128116 GCF_000485575.1 Poecilia formosa | reverse complement strand
AAATCAATCCTCCAGCTGCAGCTGATCCAGAACGCTGCTGCTGGTGTTCTCACTAAAACCAGGAAGATAGAGCACATAACACCAGTTTTAAAGTCCCCACACTGGCTCCCTGTAGCTCAAAGAATAAACTTTAAAATACTGTTGTTAGTTTATAAATCACTGAACGGTTTAGCACCACAATACATTAAAGTTCTGTTATTGCTGTACCAACCGTTTAGACCCCTCAGATCTTCTGGTTCTGGTTCTGCTCTGCATCCCCAGAACCAGAACCAAACGAGGAGAAGCAGCATTCAGCTTCTATGCACCACAAATTTGGAATAAACTTCCAGAAAACTGTAAAACAGCTGAAACACTGAGTGCCTTTAAATCTAGTCTTAAAACCCACCTATTTAGAGTTGCTTAAATAACAATTGGGATTTGAATCCCAACCCTGGTTCAAGCACTGAGGAGAAAAGGGGTGCGGGTTTAGAGTCCCCACCCTGCTGTTGAAAAAGGTTGCAGGTTGGAGTCCCCACTGTTGTTTGAAAAAGGGGTGCGGGTTGAAATACCCCTGCAGTTTCTTTTTTTTTTTCTTTGCCTATTTGAAGGGCAGACCTTCGACTCGGCAGGAAATTAGTGTTTTTGATTGTTTGTTCAATGTTGCAAGACTGTGTTTTTGGGTTTAATGATGTAAAGCACTTTGAAATGCCTTGCTGCTGAAATGTACTATACAAATAAAATTTGATTGATGTCAAATGAGAAGAGCAAACCTCCCCTACATCCTCACCACTTTCTACAGAGGGACTCTATTGGCTGCTGACCAATAGAGAGCATATTGGCCAGCAGCATCTGTGGCTGGTTTGGAGCTTGCAACACCTCTGACTGGCAACATATACATAGTGTTCCAAATTATTATGCAAATTGGAATTAAGTGTCATAAAGATTAAATTTTTTGTTGTGATATTAAATTTATAGATGACATTGTGTGTCAGGGTTCTTTGAATCACTGTGATTCATTTCAGAGAGCTGGTTGATTAGTTTGTCTGGTGAGCTCAATTAAAGGAAATCTAATTAAGAAGGATGTTCCACATTATTAAGCAGGCCACAGGTTTCAAGCAATACTGGAAAGAGAAAGGATCTCTCTGCTGACGAAAATCATCAGATAGTGTAGTGGTATCTGACAAAGTATGAAAACATTAGATATTTAACGAAAACTGAAACAATATCATACTGTGAAGAGATTTGTGGCTGATTCAGAACAAAGATGGGTTTGTGCAGATAAAGGCACAATGAGGAAGGTTTCTGTTAGATAAATTCATCGGCTTAAGAGAGCAGCTGTTAAAATGCCCTTACAAAGCAGCAAACAGTTATTTGAAGCTGCTGGTGCCTCTGGAACCTTAAGGTGTCGGATCCTTCAGAGATTTGCGGTGCATGAACCTACTATTTGGCTACCCCTAGCCAGTGCTCATAAGCAGAAACGGTCGCAGTGGGCCCAGCCGTACATGAAGATTAATATTCAAACAGACTTGTTCACTGATGACTGTTGTGCAACCCTGGATGGTCCAGAAGGACGCAGTAGTGGATTGATGGATGGCCACCACATCCCAACATGGCTGGGATGTGGTGAAGTTATGTTTTGGGCCGAAATCATGGGGAGAGAGCTGGTCGCCCCCTTCAGAGACACCGAAGGTGTGAAAATGACCTCAGCAAACTATATGGACTTTTGAGTGATCACTTTCTTTCATGGTTCAAAAAGAAGAGCCGTACCTTCAGTAGCAAAATCATCTTCATGCATGACAATGCACTATCTCATGCTGCAAGGAATTCCTGTGTTCCCCTTTTATGGGCATAAAAGTGGAGAAACTCATGGTCTGGTCATCATCCTCCTCTGACCTCAACCCTATTGAGAACCTTTGGAGTATCCTCAAGCAGAAGATCTAATGGGTTCATATCAAGATGCAGTTCATATCAAAACAGCAGTTCTGGGAAAATATTCTGACATCCTGCAAAGAAATGAAAGCAGAAACTATCCACAAAGTCACAAGTTCAATGGATGCAAGAATTGTGCAGGTGATATGAAAGAAGGGGTCCTATGTTAACATGTAACTTGGTCTGTTGAAATGTTTTACATTGAAATAGCTTTTGATTTTAGTACCTGTGACCACTTAATGCTGCACTTTCAAAGAATGACTGTTTGCAGTTCTTTATAATCAATAAAATGTTTAGAAAATCTACTGTGCATAATAATTCGGAACAGTGCATTTTGAGTTTTTTATTTTTGAAAAAAATACTGTTCTCATTGGAAGCTTTGTTCAGTAAAATTTGATTTATACTGTAATAGTTCATTACTTGAAAATTATACAGACCATCATTTGTATTGACCATGTAAGAAAATCTGAGAAAATATCACTTGCATAATAATTTGGAACACGGTGTAGACAGAGTGGTGAGGACAGTTGAGAGAATCATCGGGACTGAGCTCCTTTCCATCCTTGACAGTCACTTAGTGGACCACACTAAATGTGTCATTACCACACATAGAGTAATGAGACTCAATGACATCTTCATTACTAGTTTACTGTGATACACTTTAACAGAGGAGGATAATGTCACAATTATAATGATCTCATGACAGCAAAAGGTATGTGTAACAAGTGACTTGTTAATGCTGTCTTATAAGGATAACATTTTAAAATTCACCTGGTATGACATTCATGACAAGTTATAATATCTTGCTTAATGTCAAATTGGCATGACGATGACGTCTTGGGTAATATTACATTGTCATAGCGAATACATTTTTGTCTAGATTAATGTCAAGTTGTCATAACAAAGACATTTTGAACAATGTCAACTTTGTATTAAAAGTGTCATGATTTACTGAATTCATGAAGACTTAGTCATGTTCATGACAGGGGTTTATGAAAGTGTCATGTCAGTCTTATTCACTCCCCTTCAAATGTTACCGAAATTGGTACCGAAAAATCGGATGACCGATAAATGTATCCAGTATTATACATGCATATTGATTGTATCCAGCAAACTCATTGCATCTGTCAGAGATGCAATAAATCTAGCAGGTGTGTGAATGATCTAATGATCTCTTCAGCAAGCCACATTATGAGTAGAAACAGAGTACCCCAAAAGCAATTATTGCTTGAGGCCAATGGCTTGGGCCAGCCCTGGTTGAATGCAGTTAATGCTGTTGATGTTGTTAGCATCAAGAGGGGCACCTAAATTAAATTATGCATTTAGGATTTAATTAGGAAGTTTACTTAATAAAAGTTCACAGAACCATCTTGATAGATTGATTGTTGTTACATAGCTATTTGTAATATTTGTGTTTGAGCTCAGTTTGTTCGCAGATCTCCACAGCAAATATAGCCAATAATCAGTGACTGATTGCCAATTGATGTGGACACCCTCTCACAGCCTCATTAAATCTATTTTTAAACACTGTTAGTGATGCTTATGTTCTTAGTAGTAAGGGGGCCCTAAATCGGATTCTGCTTAAGGCCCCATATTGCTTTGAGCCAACCCTGCATGAAGAGCTAGCCCCTGCGATGCGCATCTCTCTGCTGGATGTGAGAGACCAATAGGGAGATTTTATTTATGATAAATGGCACAGTATTTTTGCTGATGTTTATGTGATATATTGTGAGCTCCAAATGCAATCGCCTGAATCTTCCTTGAGCATTTGAGGTTGTGTAGTAACTTCTACTCACAGCAGCTCACTTCCAGCCCAGATTCCGTCAGCAGCGGGGCGAACTCGACTGGTTGTAATGTTGAGGTGAAGCAGAGAGTTGCTGGTGAGCAGGTACTGGGACTTTGAAGTGCGCCATCGTGACAGTTGCTGTAGTGTTTCTTTCTATCAGGATGTCTGAGCACAGTGGTGGGATTTAGTTCAGCACTGGGGCAGCCTGATAAAATTGAAGTCAGAAGTTTTCTCTGCAGCCAAACTATTTCTGTGTTTGGAAATGAAGAGGGTATTTTCCCCCCACTGTCTTGAGGACAACTACAAAGCAATTTTTCTAACTTCAACATCAGACCTACTTTTTTATTCACAAACAAGTCTATGTTGAAAAAAAAAATAATTTTTTTGCCCATATTTTGATAGCTCTACACTCCTTACCATGGGCCCGGTGCTTTAACAACACTGCAGCAGAGGCACTGAGAATGAGTTCAGTCATTATTAAACTGAGGGCATTCAGACTTATTTATTTTGCTAAATTGTTATTGTAAATTAAATGCTATTGTTGAGAAACACAAGGAGGCTTCCTGACGCACAAAAATGAATAGTTTACTTTAAGTAAATTTGAAACAATTCTGCTTTGAGCATATGTTTTAAAATATACACAAAAAATCTTTAAAAGCATATTGTTTCATTGGTACACTTGAGCACATACATATTTTGTTGACTTAAAGTATACTTTTATTTAATATATTTCTTAAAAGTGTATTGTGGTACAATTATATTTAAGTGTGTTTAAAGTCACGTCAAAATTGGTACAAGCATGCTGTTGGTACACTTTGTATATATTTATATGTATTACACTTACTTAGTATACTTAAAATGTACTTACACAAATGAAAGTATGTTTGAAATATACTTAAGTTTTTTTTTTCACTAAGTGATATATTGACTAATATATAGTGCAGGGCATTCTGAGGCCAATGCACTCAGAATGCCCTGCACTGTAGATAGCTTCCTGCTTTTGGAGCAGTCTCCAGTTCAGTTGCATTCTCACTGCATTCCAACGGTTTCAGAGTTCATTTCACCTGGACCGAGGCCGAGTTTTTTTAAGCGGATCAGATTTCACTTTTTTAGTCAGTTTTGGAATTCAAATTTGCATCACACTCCCCAAACAAATCAGACATTCTAGACAAACAAATTACAGTCTGATTAAAATGTTCGGTAACACTTTATTTGAAGGGGGTTGAATAAGACTGGTCATAAACATGACATAACACCTGTCATGAACATGAATAAGCCTTCATGAATATTTATGACTGTTGTCATAAAGCGTCATTCGGTAAATTATGACACTTTTAATACAAAGTTGACATTATTCAAAATGTCTTTGTTATGACAACTTGACAATCAATAAATCATTACTGTTTAAACTTTACCTTTAATAACATAAAGTTACCTAATTTTTTAAAGTGCAATCGGTAATACTTTTATAACAAATTTATCTCAGTAATGATTTCCTGGTTAATGTCAAGTTGTCATAACAAAAACATTTTGAATAATGTCAACTTTGTATTAAAAGTGTCATAATTTACCGAATGACGCTTTATGACAACAGTCATAAATATTCATGAAGGCTTATTGATGTTTATGACAGGTTTTTATGACGGTGTCATGTCAGTCTTATTCAACCCCCTTCAAATAAAGTGTTACCAAATGTTCTAAACAGAGCTGGTATTAATTCCCTTTGGTATTAATAAAGTATTTTTGAATTTGAGAAAAGGAGACATATAATATATAAAATCTAAAAAAAAAAAAGTACTGTACTTATTAGGCTTAGTTTCTCATTTCCCCTTGATTTATTATTTACCCCTTTTATTTTTTGTTTTCATCAGGGCCGTGCAGAGACCACTAAAGGGGCAGGTGCTCAAAAAAGGGCACGTCTAACCGCGTTCTAGGACAGAATATTAAAGTCACACAGTTTTCAGAGTTTAATAAACAATGATAAATTACAGCTTGTGAGATATACAACTAGATTTAGTACATCTTACATCTTAACATAACAACTGCCCTGTAATATTAAATATATTGTTCACTACCAAAAACTGCATGTTGATCCATGGTAAGAACCTTCTTTTTTTTTTTTTCTTACCTGCGGTGCTCGTTCTGACCCAGTTGGTCAACAGTCCACTACCTTTGGCTGATTCTGGCAGATCCTTTCTTTTTTGTTTCTGACGTCTTTCTTTACATGCCATCTTTGAACTGAAAAAAGCAAAACAATGATTTATCATCAGAAGACTATATTAAACCACACTACCAATTATTTACCCTTGTGTTTAAACCAATATGTGTTTTCAGTCCATAGCACAACATAACAATATTACTTAAAGTCTGGATTGAGGTTTTTTCCCCTTCATTAATGACACGCTTTTATTGGACAGGAGCAGCTTGATTGATTGTTGCATACATTATATTTATCATGGTAGTTCAGGGTGAGTTATTTGGTTTGCTTCAGTTTGTTCTCTCAAATGATTTGTTCATCATGAATGACCCAGCACTATTGTCCAGTTGCAAGCATAGAGTGCACTGAATTTAACTGGAATCAAAAGGTGATAAAGTTTACTTTCATTTGACTTATAAGTAAACACTGCTATCCAAGATGAGCATGATCATTACACTGATCATTACACTATCTAGTTTGGAAGAAAAAAAGGTTAGTCTTGACTTTGTGCAACTTTCAAGAACACAGTGACAGAAGATCACTGCTCAGCTGCTACTGAAGAAATCTGGGATGATGTTTTGTTAATTTTATTCTGCATTATAGATCTCTTTCCAAGCTGTGTTTTGTCTTTTTTGTTGTCAGTATAATTAATAAAGCCTTTTTGTGTGTGTTGCTATGACATGACAGCCACTGGTCGACTTGACTTTTATTATATTGTCCTCAACTTTAAAAGGCTGAGGACAGGGTTGGTATGGGGTAAAGCACAACCCACATATGGAGGCCTTAGCTCTCATTGTGGACGTCACAGGGTTGGGCCCCAGCACATCTTCCCTCTCTTTCATTACCCATTTAATTAATTTGAGAGTGGTTACACTCTCAAATTAAGGCCACTAGAACCAAAAAAAAACTTAAAAGAAAAAAAAATATATTAAATGGTGCAACCCCTTCTATGAGAACATTGTTGCACAGTGATGTAACTGTTATAACAAGAAAAACTGGTTCAATTCTTACCTCAAGGCTTGCATGAATGTTGTAAAACTTGATCAATCTTGACTGTAGTCTTTCTTCATTTGGTCTGTTTTCAGGTCAGTGTGTCTCTGAAGAGGCTTAGAGTATTTTTGTCACATGAGGAGCTGCAAGAAGACAGTGTGGAGCACAAAACAATGGCTGGC
The DNA here is from genome assembly GCF_000485575.1 of Poecilia formosa. Classification (NCBI taxonomy): domain Eukaryota; kingdom Metazoa; phylum Chordata; class Actinopteri; order Cyprinodontiformes; family Poeciliidae; genus Poecilia; species Poecilia formosa. Next base: position 121,053 of record NW_006800586.1, on the reverse strand, counting down.
TGTAAGTCTCCCCAAATGTATTGTCTAATAGCAGTGATGGAAGAAAATACAAACCTTTAAGATTTTACAGATCTATACTATTAGGATTACATACCAAGCTGACAGTTAATAATTAATTAACTGTCAATAATTATTGACAATTAATTAATTGTCAATAATTTTGGACCTCAGTTGTGGATTGCAGTTAATTCAATATGTTAAACTTCTAAATGAAAATGAAAGATATGCTTTCGATCTTAGTCTTGTAAAAGGATTAACTGAAAATTCTGTAAATAAAGTCTTAAGAAACAGTTTGACATTTTACTAAAGAGCTGTATTATATAGTACGGAGTCCCATGGGGGACATGGGAGATTTTTTTCCTTCGCGTTATCTCACAAAAGGTTTGCATTCTCTCGCAATAATGCACTGAACAGTTGATTCAGCATACTTGAATATTGAAAGTCTTTCTTACAGTGGCCACCATATTTCTGCTATAACATAAGGTTTTCGTAAGGTTTTTCCATGTATGTTAATATCTCGTTTGTGAGATATCTGAAGTTTTCACTGTATACAAAATTGACCAGGGTGTATTTGCTTATTGCGAGAGAATGCAAAATGTATTGCAAGGGAATGTGATACTTTTGTGAGATAATGCAATATATATATATATATATTTCCCATGTCCCTAAGTGGGTTCTGTTATATAGCTCACTCCAAAAGTTCAAGTTGTAGAAGAAAATTTGAAAAAAAAGAAAAAAAAGCAATATGTCTCCATCCCAATCTTGAAGGAAAGGGCTCTTATTTATTATTAAGTTACTTCATTTATGTAGATATTCTTTTCCAGCCCCACACAGCATCTCTATAGTAGATGGAATCTTCAGGTGGTCCAGAGCTGAATCACCAACACTCAAGAGGTAGGTCCCATTTACCCTGAGTATGTGGAAATCTACAAGCTTTATTATCTAATTAATGTACAAATGAGCCTGAGAATTTCCTGATTAAAAGTGAACTGAGAAGATGGATCTGTGGTTGTGCATATGTGTTTGTGTTCAGGTTGAATGTGTGCATCCCAGAAGGCTCGTTGGTAGCAGTGGTGGGACACGTTGGCTCAGGAAAATCCTCTCTGCTCTCTGCCCTCCTGGGGGAGATGGACAAAGTTGAAGGATCTGTGGTTGTGAAGGTGGCTGCTCTTACTCTTTCACACTGTCACAAAGCAAAGACATGTATACACTAGATAGTGGACATTGAACCAAACCCTGGTGCTGTACTGCTGGTTCACTCTGGCAAATCTGGTCCCACTGTTGTGTTTCTAAAATAGGTGATGTGTACTAAATAATCTTGAGTTCATCGTGGTCCTCGTAATGAGCATTAAGATTTCTTTTTTATCTCAGAGTAGCCCACTTTCTATTAGTCCTGTCTCAATTTGATACAGCAGGAGCTCCCGCACTTCCTGTATCTGTCTCCCGCACCCCCATTTTAAACATGTTTTCCGAGCCACCTTTAAACACAACACGACTGCACATCGTTCCTGTGGGACGGCAACGGAGACATGCTGCTGCTGTGTCAATCTGCATGCCAGTGTGTGTTAGAATCATGGCAGAAAATGAGCAAATGACAAAGATCTTTGCACAGTTTTTTTTTTTTGTTGTTTTTTCTCAAATATACCGAGTAAGCTGTTGGATGCCGATAATTTTGGCCAATTGATGACTATGTATCAAAAATAAGCTTACTTATTTTTGGGGGGAAAGGGTATAGAAGTAGTTTTACTGCACTGTCCTTTTTACTTTTACTTGAATAGTATCCTGAACTACTGCTACTGTCATTTTAGATAGGAAAAAAAGAGTGTAAATTTCTACCAAAACCCTCAGAAATTAAAGTTTTCTTCTTTTTTCTAGCAAATACTAGAGTATTTTTTTATTACATTTTCTAGAAAAAACATAGTTTTTTTAGTTTCAGGAAAAAAAACCTGACATTTATTCTGCAAAATTTCTGAGTATTTTATAGTCAATTTTAAAGTTTTAGAACTCAGAAATGTTCTTTTCTTTCTAGAAAGTTTCAGCTTTTTGGTGGGTGGAAAAGTACCCATCACAATGGCATATATATATATATATATATACTGCTCAAAAAAATAAAGGGAACATTTCACTTTAATTTCGTGTGTGGCTCCAAATCCAGGCCTCCATTGGTTAATAAATTTGATTTCCATTGATGATTTTTGTGTGATTTTGAGTGTTCCCTTTATGTTTTTTGAGCAGTGTATATATACACACACAATTGCGTTAACTAAATTAATTTTCCTCACAAAGAACAGAACATTCAGTCCATTAGTTTTATGTTACTTTAGCTTGATGTTTATTTTGCAATTATTTTGCGATTTACGATTATTAATAAGTGACTACTGTTGTAGATTAACTACCAATGTGGTAGTTAACTAATTGAAATACCTGCTCTACTAATGATCTGTCAGAAAGTTGGTGTATGGGTTGGCTTATTTTGTTTTAATTTAACTGAAACACAAAACTCTTGCAGAATATCTACATGTTGACATTGTCGAAGTGAAGTTATCATAACTGACCTACCCTAACCCTCACAATTTATTTTTATTAAAACTTCCTCCTGACCGTGTTATCTAGTTGTCGTAGTGTTGACAATAACTAGCAAAACACTGCATCCCTTTTTCTTTTATATATCAGGCATACATTTAAGATTTAGTGCGTTATGTTGACAACTTGTTAAATCTGATAGTAGTCATTGTCGGCAAGCTCCAGAAGGGGGTGACAGAGTGAGGGGGATCTTATGCAAGTCACGTCACGCCTATAGTCTTGTGGGTAGTCTATAGCATTATGTATAGTTTATCGTATTGTGCAAAAATATTCACACCTCTTAAGCTTTCTGATATTTTGTCACAACCACAAAATTATGCTAAGGTAACAAAACACACAAAAAGAGTATGAAAGAGCATGTCTGTCCCATCATAATGGTATATCTGATAATCAGGCTATACCTCAGTACAGCCGATATTCTTACAGTTCTGAACACTATTGACAGAAGTAATGAAGTGTGTTGCTCCCATGGATATAACAGGAGTTTTTGACCAGGTATGGCACCAGAATTGATATGTGCACATTTACCGATGAACTATCCTTAAGGAACATCCACCTAGGCTCTTGTTTTTGCTCCATCATTATCACACGCCTCATGAAAATAAGGCATGTTTTGGGACTAAGAAGAACTATTTGTTGCATTCTGATGATTTCACCATCAGAATGCAACAGAATCTCTACGCAGATCTGAGGTGGCACCAAGCTTAAACAACAGGGATCTGTTCCATAAGACTCCATCTCCTCATTGGGCCCAGAAAAATCTTTTTCATTAAGAGTTTAGAGAGTCTAGCTATGTGTTTCAACAGTAAACTCATATGGACCAACCGTTTGCATAAGTGTAGGGCAGAAGGTAGACTGACTAGTAAATTTCACCCATAGAGCAGAACATATAGTATCAGAAAGCTCAAGAGTTTCGTAGAATTCTCCTGCCTTGCCTGGATGAACGCTTCACATGCCGCTTTTCAGGATTTTTGATAAAAGCTGTTGGAAAAAGTAAATAGTAAAATAAAGTAGGTTTGTGATTGTAATGTGACTGTGTAAAAAATGTGTAAAGCACTATATATGATGTCCTGGGTTTAAAGCGAAGGTTGTTGTCTGAAATAATAATGTGAAATTTAATCTGAAAATGAGATGATTTAATATGAATCTGTGTACATTTATGTTGCCTTCAGGGTTCTGTGGCCTACGTTCCACAGCAGGCCTGGATCCAGAACTCCACACTAAAAGAAAACATCATGTTTGGTCAGAAGAGGAGGGAGGACTGGTACAACCATGTGGTGGAAGTGTGTGCTCTCCAGCCAGACCTGGAGATTCTCCCTGCTGGGGATGAGACGGAGATTGGAGAGAAGGTATTGACTGAGGATCCGTCTGTCCATTAATCACTATAACATAACATAGTATATAGTATTTAGACACTAATGGCTGTATATATAGTTATATAGAATAAATTTACACAGTTACATATGCTGCACACAGACTACTTTTCATTATGTCAAAGTGTCATTTTTGTCATTGTTGTCCCATGAAAAAATATACTTAAATATCTGCAGGAATAACAGGGATGTACTCATTCAGCTGTTTTGACTATCTGAAATATTAGGCATTTGCTCAGTTAAAGATTTTTAACGTAGCTCATTCTGGAGCTGATTCCATAGATAAGCAGTAACATTTTTTCTATGTGATGCCAAAGCCAAAAGTAATTAATTCTGTGTAGCTTCTGAGATGTTTTCATTTCAGTTCCTTACCCATTCTGTGTTTAGGGAGTGAATCTGTCTGGTGGCCAGAAGCAACGGGTGAGCCTGGCCAGAGCAGTGTACTGTGACCGTGCTGTATACTTGCTGGATGACCCACTGTCTGCTGTTGATGCTCATGTTGGAAAGCACATCTTCGATTATGTCATTGGCCCACGGGGCATACTGCGGGACAAGGTGGGTGAACCAACCTGAATCTGAGCCCACTCCATTTTTGTTTACATTTCATGAAGAAGGAAGTGCTCATGTTTTCTTTATAGGTTCCCTGTAAAGGTTTCTTTTCCTTCATTTGTTGTTCGTGCAGTGCTACCACAGGCGCGTGACAGAACAGGGATTTCCAAGCGCTTGGTTTGTGGTTTGGCACATTGCAATGTGAAAGCAAACTGCACCAGCTGAAAAATGTAGCAAATGTTGCCATTTTTGTCCCTAATGGAGCCGATTCTAGGTGTGAAAACTCCCTAAATTTTATCTTTGAATGTATCGGTACTTTTTTCCAGCATTCACTGCGTACCAGAACTTTTTCCAGTGTTGTGGTTTTACATCAGTCTGCACTTCTCCATCAGTATGTTCCCAGCCCATAACCGGTGTTCTAACTATCTGTGCTACCCATCAATCTGTCCTGCCTGGTGGTAAGGCACATGCACACATCGATGCTACGTCATATTGTTTACTCAGCAGATTTCTTATCTATATGTCCTACCCATGGAGGTTTTGTTTTGTCTGTTTTATTTCATCAAAGATAAAGGTAAGCTTTATTTAATTTATTTTATTCCTGGCTTTCCTTAAGATGCTGTATTACTTAATGTTTTAAGTTTAGATAAGAGACAGCATATTTGTAAATGGCTTCAGTTTGCCGTCTGCAGTGTTGTTACTATGCTGTATACTGTGAACACAAAAGACATTGCTTGGCATCAACCACATGAATCAGGATCTATTACATTGTTTCTGTGGGCTATTTTGTCGTTACACTTTAAAATATTTTAGTTTAATAAAAAAAATGAAATTAAATTAAATTAAACTGTGCTAAATAGAGCATGTTTAGTGATATTATGCTGAATTGTATCTGTGTATGTCTACAGCGTAATATCATTTTATATTAAGCATACCCTATCATTTCAGGTGCACAGTGACTTGCGCAGTTCGATGGACATGTTTTGGCTGCACTGCATTGGATAAAGACTGCCATACAACTTTTGCAGGGATCTGTATTTTTGTAAATGTCTGTGTTTAATTTAATTTCAATAAAAACATGTTCCCCTTTCTGATACTCTTTCAGTCTTACAAACACCTCTGTATTTAAAATATTTTTAATATTTAAATATTACTCTTTTAGATATTCTTATGCACTGTCTTAATGTACCAATATGAGCTACCCACACATTTACCAGGTAAGATATTCTGATGGAGTTTTAGTGATCAACATGTGCTACCTCTATATTTTATAACAATATCCAAATGAAGGAATCTGCTTTAGTAAATGTGCTACCCACATATTTACCAAGTAGGATATTTTGATGGAGTTATGGTAGATCAACATGTGCTACCATGTCTATTTTATGAAGGTAGGATTCAAATATGGGGTTTTAGTGCATCTAAATGTACCAGCGTTACATACTAAAACAGGCGCTGTCGTGTCCTCAACCTCCATCGCCTTGTTGGAGTCGACATTCAGAAAAACTCTTCTCCAAAATGACCACACAGACAAGAGGGCTTACAAAGACTCTTTACTGAAGCAAGTTTGAGTAGGGTAAAACTGAGAAATGAACACACAAACTTTCAGAAATAGTACACAGTAGCAAACAATACAGCACTTAAATGTACAATAAATTTGCTCCAGAGAAAATATTTAGGTCAAGGCTGTAAAAGTTTTTGGTAACACTTTATTTGAAGGGCTTTGAATAAGACTGACATGACACTGTCATAAACATGACATAACACCTGTCATGAACATCAATAAGTCTTCATTAATAGTTATGACTGTTGTCATAAAGTGTCATTCGGTAAATTATGACACTTTTAATACAAAGTTGACATTATTCAAAATGTTTTTGTTATGACATCTTGTCATTAACCAAGAAATCATGATCTGACATAAATTTGTCACAATAGTAGTCATAATGATTTAATTATTACACTAGCAAAAGCTTTAACAAAACAATGATTAATATTTAATAAAGCAAAGCTAGCAGGACAAGCAATAAAGATTTCATTAAGCTTTATTACACTGTAAAATGATTTAATAACAGACTCATTAACGATTTCTTTTACATCAACTGAAGTGGAACAAATAGCACCAGTTATGAATATGTCATTAAGTGTTATTACAGTGTCATTAAGTAAAACAAGTAATAACAGTTATGAAAATGTTATTAAGTGCCATTAATATTAGCTTTTACCTCAATGTGAGATGCACTGAATTTATTAGTTTATTTATTTTACTGTTCATGTTTATTATATACTGCTCAAAAAAATAAAGGGAACACTCAAATAACACATCCTAGATCTGAATGAATGAAATATTCTCATTGAATACTTTCTTCTGTACAAAGTTGAATGTGCACAACAGCAGGTGAAATTGATTGTCAATCAGTTTTGCTTCCTAAGTGGACAGTTTGATTTCACAGAAGTTTGATTTACTTGGAGTTATATTGTGTTGTTTAAGTGTTCCTTTTATTTTTTTGAGCAATGTAGTTCACAGGTACCCCATCCAAATTGTTTTATTATAATAAGTTAATTCCTTCAGAACTTTATTTTGTGTCTGTCTTGTGCCTTGATCGTCTGTACTAATATTTCCTATATGTCATTGAATGTGTCTGTTTTATGTGTGTTCCTCGAACGTGCCGTTTGCGAGCCAGTGTTCTGTTTTTCGTTTGCTGAGGAGCGTGAGGCACCAGGTGTGACAGACTGAGTTTTCTTGTGTTAAGGTAAATAAACCCCATTTTGATTCACAAAGACAACTCCGGGCGTCATCTTTGCCTGATCCCAGCAACATCAAGTAAATTGAAACAAGTAGCAACAGTTATGAAGATGTCATTAAGTGTTATTACAGTGTCAAATGCTATGCTAACAAAGTCACTGATATTAAGTCTTACCTCAAATGAAGTGAAACATACTGGACTACTTATAACTACCATCATAACTGTAGAACAAACCCTTTGTACATTGGAATAAAACAAAAGATAACTTGTTCTAAGATAACAGAGGATTTAACGTCTGGTCAGTATGTTGTTACTCTGAAATGCTGATTGAAAAACTAAAACAGAATTACTTATTCTTTAACTTAAGAAAATAGGTTCTTTCAACAGTAACATTTTTTGCTTTGATTATGTCAGCCATCTCCTTCGTAATAGTCTTCCTGTAATGCTCTGAAAACAGGAGATCTTCTTCTTGTCTTCATTTCCTGGAAGCAGCTCTTTGAAGGTGTCCAGAAATGCTCAGAAATTACAGCTGTTCTTGTTAATCATGGTGAAAGCCTTTTCATGAATTCAAAC
>NW_006800586.1:108953-113217 GCF_000485575.1 Poecilia formosa | reverse complement strand
ACTATGTATTAAAAACATACTTAAAAAATACAATTGTTTATAAATGTAGCTTTGATAGATGTTTGAATATGGTTTACAGTAACAAAAAAGCGTGTTATGATTGATTAAATGCGCTGATACGTCATTGTGCTGCTAAATACATAAAGCTGAGTGGAGTGGAGTACCGCTCCAAGATGGCCGCCCTAAATCTTGTCAGCAACAATAGGCGAGAGCGGTCCATGAGGCGTCTATCCTTATATTATGTCTATGATATTTTCTATGTAGCTTAATTAGCCTGAAGTAACCGCTGATTGTTAGCGTAGCAGCTAACGTTTTCATACTGTTTTCTAATGAGAGCTAATGAAAAACCACTGTTAGAGGAGAAGTTCATTAAAGACCAGGGGATTTAGTGAGGAAAGATCAGCCAGGATCAGAGCTGAAGCTGCTGTTCTCCAATCTCTGTTTCCCAGCTCAGCTTCATCATGTCGGTATTTAGCTATAAAGATGCTACGAGTCAGAGCCCAACATGCTGAAACTGTCTTTTTCTGAATGTGAAGGAAACGTATATGTATTTTCTATTACACTTCTGGATAATTTCTCTTTTATCCTTGGCTGTAGTCTGTGAACCAGGACATCTCAGAAGTCAATGGAGTTCTCCCAGTGTGACCAGCAGACTGAAGCCCTGCCTGTGACCAGTGTTCCCAGTATAATAAATAAATCTTTTATTCTTTCACTTTTTGTGTATTTTTAAATATCTCAATCTGAAGTATTAGTGTATTAATGTAGCTTATATAATGAAATAAAAAATAATTTACTCTGTTGGAATTATTTTCACTCTTTGCTGTCAATAGCAGAGTTGACATTCTGTAAATTCTCTGGAAAAAGTAAGAAAAATGTGTAGTTTAATGTTTGACAATGACTGATTTATAAATCAAATGTCATTTCTCAATAACGTTTAAAAAATAAATACAGGAAAATTATTTGTGTCTTGTCTTGAAATGTTAAATGTACATTAAATTATGGAATTATGTAAATATATTCTTTAATAAAACACTAAATATGTGTCTGTTTATCAATGTCAATATAAAAATAAGAATAATTTCTATCAAATAAAAACATTGTGTTCTTTATTCAGAAATGCCCCAAAACAATTAAATAATCACATCAAAAGTTAGAAACTCTGTCTTTAGTCATTTCTTTGATTGCCAAAAATATTAATGTGTGTGAAAAATGTGTCAATGACAGGAATTAATTTAAAATACTTTGTAGAACGGCACTTTGTGAAGTTCGGTCCCTTTACTTGCATTAGCTTACTGGCACATATTCCACATTCAATATGGCGGACGCTGTTACGTATCGCAGCAACGGGCCGACCCGCCCCATGAGGGGTCTACATATATATGTCTATGCCCACAACAAGAATTTAGCTGACCTTAATATTTCCTGTGTTTTATTTTGGTCATTATTATTAAACTTAGTGTTTGTGTGTGTGATAGGCATGTCTGACATTTATATAAATACGGAACAAATCGCGTCCCGTATCGGTTCAATACAGGACGCAATATTTAACAGCCAAATACGGGACGATTCCAATTTTTAAGGGACAGGTGGCAACCCTAGTTGAGCCCTCACATCAATAGTCCATTGATGCGAACAACAATATCCCTCAGTGCTCAGGCATCTTCTGCTGTTTTGGTTGAGCAAAGTAGGAGGGATGACCGCTCCAAGATGGCCACCGTGTTTCCTGCAACGGAGCAGTCAATGCGGGGTCTACTCTTACATTGTGTCTATGTTGGCACTGGGGTTTGTCTCCATGCGTTACTGCTCTGTATGCCATCGGTTATTATTAAACCAAGATATCAGCAAAGTCAACGGGACTCTTTATTACCACCACAACACATTAAGCCTAAAAACACAATACTGCTTCAACAGACTGAATGTTTTGCTCTTTGTGTGAGAAATATTTTAGTGTTTTTTGGTGTTGAATCCTTAAACTGTCATGATGTGGTATTGTTGTTGGTGAGGAAGACGCTGGCAGGCCCAGGTAGACATGATGTAAATGATGATTTAATGATTAATCCAAAAACCAGAGCGCAGACTGACAACACGGTGACATATGACGAGGACCCGACGAGGGACAGAGACAACAGATGGGGTTAAATACACAGGGAAGGTAATCAGGGAACTGGACACAGCTGGGTGCAATCAACAGGGAAGACACAGAGACTCACAGGGGAAACGGGACTAAAACACAGAAAAACCTCAAAAATAACTACACAGAAAACAAATCGTCACATAAACATAAAGTGGCGTTGGTGTACCTAAATAAAAATATGAGATGAATCTTTGAAACAGCATTATAAAGCATTTAGATTATTGCTTACCCCTGCATCACCTACACCACATGCCCAGACACACACACACACAGAGAGAGAGAGACAAACACCACACCCCTTGGGTAACTGTATCTTGGAAAGTGATTTCCCTCTTTAGACAGTCCTTACATGGGAAGAGTTTGGGATGAATTTGGCACTGGATTCAATTTGGAGAGGAGCACAAATCCTGCTGGGGAATTTCAGATTTGATTAATGAATGTGCTGATGCAGGGCAGTCACTGTCATGTCTTCGCCACAGACCAGCCTTTCCAACACCTTTTTTTTTGTTCAAACCAGATATTAACATTTTGTGCTGTTAACCTCTCCATTTTTCACTTTTTATAGCATCTTACTTCAGAATCAGTCAAACACCCTGATATATATCAGTTAATGTTCTAATGTGATGATAACTGAAAGCTTTTCATTAGCAGATGTTAAAATATGCAGTTAACTAAACGGGCCTTGGGGATCAGAGTGTACATGCTTCTGGTTCAAGCTAAGAAAGAAGAAATGCCTTTGGCATCTATCAGCTCTTCTCCACTTTCAGCCACTTTGCAGTCTTCATCTTGACCTGATCTCCTCTCTCGTTCTACCCTCAGCTAGGTCGAACTCAGCTGTTCCTGCTGCCACTAACATTTCACTATTAGAAATTCCAATATTACAAGAATTGAAATTAAAAAGTCATTTCTTCTGCTTTAATTATCTAAATACTGGTCAAATACTATTTAAACCTGAACTTTTAACTGATAATATAGATTATGTCAAATGTAATTTTAAAAAAAATTACATTTGACATAAACTCAAATATTTGAGTTTATGGGCTTACTTCCTCTGTCTCTGATACAAACTGGTCAGCACTGGATTGACAGCTGACATTGATATTTTAATTTCACTTAGATCTGCTGTCATAGAACCTTAAGGTTTGTTTTATCTAAGTACCAGCTTGACCTCTTCATCATGGATCATAAACTCACCCAAACTTAATCCTTTTTGACAAAACGTTGCAAACACATTTATTAAAAAACAAAAAATCATCTGGTAGAATTTTAACTTTGTTTCACTCAAAATGCTGAAAATAATTATTTGTTTTCTTCATGATGCCAACACAGAGGAAAGCGGTATTTCTTCATTTTTTGTTAAAAAGGATAAGGAGGTGTCTCAGATGTTCTTGTCACCAGCCTCTTTTTCCTGCATGTGGAAGTGAGAATTGAAAGAAGGTGGGTAAAATTGTGTTGGTCTGTCAGACAGAGCCAGGCTGCTCACATTACACTGACTCTGACCATGTAGAGTTTTAAATAGAGCAGTTTTCAACTCCTCCCTTTACAAATCACTCTATTTTGGGGATAGCATGTAGGGAGTGGAGGGAAAAAAGAAGATGAGTTGAGGATCAGTGTCTTGATTGGCAAAGAAGCTCCGTAATGGCTTTGTCAGCAGATTCTGAAATACTGGATTTATGAGACATAATTAATTCAAACAGGTTTAGTTAATGTCACCATGCCCCATTCTATGTCAAAACTTTTTTTTTATTTCTCATACTCTATCAGTGTCTGTGGCAGTGCCAAGATTTTGACCAAAATGTTCATTACAATCCATGATAACATTACATATTAAATCATGATTTAGCCAGGGTAACGAAAGGCCTAAGAGTCATTAAAACCACATGGATTTATCCCCTTAGGACCATGGATGTTTAAACGGCTGTCTTCCCATTAGATCATAAAATGTCTCTGGTCCATGGCTCTAGGAATTAAGTTGTATTAACTATTAAATGTAGAATACAAACAATATTTAGTAACAGATTGCTGCTGCAGGCAGAAGGGTAACTTTTATTAAATAAGAAAATTACTATATGGCCAGTGAACACAAAAAATGATTTTATTATATCTCCTTATATAATAAAATCAATTATG
>NW_006800586.1:101453-103953 GCF_000485575.1 Poecilia formosa | reverse complement strand
CGCATTTTTCGGACTATAAGCCGGAACCATGCGGTTTATACCCCGGCGCGGCTTTTCTGTGGATTTTTCTTCAACCACCAGGGGGCTCTTTAGCAGGAAGTGAATCATTGGAAGTCAAAATTGGAAATCAAAGAAGAAAGAGCTAATGTATGGAAGCCCGTTTCCGCCACTCTGTTAAAAAAATAAAATAAATTATCTCATTATAATGAGATAGTATCTCAAAATAATGAGATGGGCTGGGGGAATATTTTCTCTAAATCATTCAGGTCCACAAAACATCTAACAAGTCAGATATTATTTCAGTATGTCCTGTGTGATTGTAAAACTAAATTGCATGAGTTAGTTATAATTTGTTTCTATGGTATACTTAAAAACACTAATACATTTTAGTTTCCTTCAATCTATCTATTTCTGGTCAATTTATTAATTTCTATATATTTAATCTTATTTATTATTGCAAAATAGTAGTGTCTAGTTCAAAACATAACTGAACAGTGTAAACATTTTCAGGTTCTCTGTTTTCTTAGACTTACTTGTTCAGGGAAACTGTTGATATAAGGACAGGAGTGTTACATGTACAAGCAAAGTTTTAATCATGTTATTACTAACAGATAACCATTTGTGACAGTTTTCCTTCAAATGCTGTCATTACTCTTGACATATATATTTCAGTGTTTTTCACTACTATTGGCAATCAGTTTATTTACAGTGCAACAGCAAATCATAAACAGACTGTACACTTTGTTCAGAATGTATTTATTTTTGCATTCTGCCAACAAAGAACAATCCATTATTTTGACATTCCCACAAATAAATCACAAGTCCTTAAAACAAACTCTCCTTGTTGCATAGTCCACTTAAGATAAAGGAATAAACCAAGTTGTGCCCAGTAAACAAAACAAAAAGACCCTTTTTATAACCTTCCACAAAAGAAATCCAATGTGTAAAAAAGAAAAAAAAAATCAGAAAATGATTTGATGAATATGAATGCAATGTAACAAATACAACAGTCAACACAGTTCTGTCTCATAAAAAGTTACAATAAACAGTTCCTATTTTTGTTTGTTCTGCCTGTGAACTTCTAAACATTTCCTACAGTCATTTTCACTTTACCTCTTATCATTTATTGTGTCAGCTAACAATTAATTATGACAAAACAAAAGCCAACTACATTTTATTGTTTGGCATCATGGCTCTCCAGAGAGAATTTTTGACTGCTCCCCTGAAAGTTAACAGATCTGAAAATGCAGAACTTCTGCATGTCTGGTAGAATATCTCTACTCCTTACGATAAGAGATTTCTTTGGCAACAATAATAAAGTAATTGACATTAAATGCTGCATATTTCATAACAAAAAAAATTACCAGGGAAAGAGCAAAATGTTTGTATTAAATACAAACATTTTGTACTTAATACTAACGATAAGTATTAACAACACAGCTTTTTGCAGCAAAAATCTTTAATAGATTCCAAATCATTGATAGTACATATTTTTAGAAGAGTAGTGCTAAGAAGCTTTGTTGAGTTTTGATGACCTACCTTTAAACAAACCCACAGCTGTTCTGCACAAACCAGCATATTTCTATTTTTCTCTTAGACTTCAGAGCGTTCTTCTTTACAGTTGTTTCAGATTACTCTTTCTTCATGAGCAGTTCTTCTTTTACCCAGCTTGGATTTCAGGTGCTCAAACAGCTTTGATTTGGGACTGTTTGGGGGGACTTTTTTTTTTTTTTTTTTTTTTTTACAGTATCCTAACAGGGCTATGTGGTCTCCATATGATGGCAAATAAGTCTTCATCTGTCATGAGCTACATGACGTTGGTATCAATCTAAATAAGGACAATAACATATAATTTGTTTAAAAATGGAACAAAAATGGAATTAGAATTGCATGCAAATGATTTGAATTAAATTAGATAACATTGCTAGACACATGCTCTAAAAAGCATGTGTAGTTTTTGAAATACTGATTTTTTTTCAGCTAGTACCTTCTCTCTCAGCATGGTCTCCATAGTTTCCTCAGGAATATTCCTTTGTCTCAGGAAATCACTCAGGTCATCCATTCTGGAAGAGAAGATACACAAGACCATCATCATATGTTTCCAATATAATGAAAAGTCATACTACAAAATATAATAATTTTACCTGAAAAACTAATCATAATGTAGTCATTCATAATGCCATTCAGCACTATGTTTTTTGTCAAATGATTTTACTAAGACTACACTTGAGCTATTTCAATGTTACAAATAAATTCTGTCACCAAATAATTAGCATTTCAGTCATTTTATTAGTGTAATTACACAAATATATGCATATACAGTGGTTTTACTTTTAAAATGGACTCATCTTGAGAAACCTCTTTAAATTCACAGAAAAGATAAGAAAACATTTATTGGTAATAAAGAATTGTATCATTCCATAATGACCTTGTCTTTAGCAGTAGAAAAGGAAACACACTGAAAATTAAGCCATCTGTGAAGCATAGAGGTTTTTCAATA
>NW_006800586.1:99084-99561 GCF_000485575.1 Poecilia formosa | reverse complement strand
TGTGGCATTGAGTCATAGGCTTTCTTGTAATCAATCCAAGCGGTGCACAGGTTGGTGTGTCGGCTTTTGCAGTCTCGGGTGAGAGACAGGTTATCGGCCGATAGTTAGGGTAAGGATAGGATCAGGATTGTGCGCCCTTCAGTTAACCATTCAGGTTGAGTCCCATTTTGTAGCAGCTGGTTCAGTTGAGCTGCCAGTCGCTCATGGGGCTGTCCACCATGGTGCTGTTGTGGGACGCCTCCCTTTCCCATATGCCTTTCCAGTATTGTTCAGTCTCCAGCCTTGGTGGGTCTGCTCTGTTGTTAGTACCCTGCCAGTTTCGAGTGCTTCAGGTATGGGCATCTGGCTGTACTTCTTGGGTATTGATCTTTTCATTGCACGTTTCATTGCGTTGGGGTTGTCTGGTGTTCATTCAGGCCATGATTCTCTCTCTCAGGTCAGTTGCTGCCTCGTTCAGCTCAGATGGTTCGTTCATTA
>NW_006800586.1:79923-98191 GCF_000485575.1 Poecilia formosa | reverse complement strand
AAAGAGAACATAGTCAATGTTATTTTCTCAAAGAAAATGTAAAGTTAATAAGACACATACCTCATCTGTATTAGGTATCAAACTTCGGCTTCTTTTTGCCTCAGTCCTCGCACGCACAAGGGTTAAAACAGCCTTAAATAATGTTTCAAATGCAAAGTTCATAAGTGTTTGTAAAACTTTAGGATCAATTAAATTAAGAAATTTAAGACTAAACAACATAATATTGTTTAGGCTTAAATTTCAACAAAAATAATATTACCACATAGAGCCAATTTTTAAAGTTTAATCAGATTACTGTATATATAAAAACGATTTATCAAAATCAATTTTATTATAGGTTCACATTTATTTTCTTTATTCAGAAATTACAATTAAAATATAATGAAAAGTCATAAATGTTGTCTTTGGTGATTGTTTAATTTCCAAATATATTCACGTTTATATGTGAGTGGGTCGATGATGAACATTAGCTAAAAATACTTTGTGGAATGGCATTTTCTGAAGTTCGGTCCATTCATTTGTATTAGCTTACTGGCAGAGATGCCACATTCAATATGGCGGACGCTGTTACGTATCGCTGCAACAGGCCGACCCGCTCCATGAGGCATCTACGGTTATAACTTGTGTTAGTTTTGCGCCACAATATGGAAGATTTCTTCTTCACCAACACACTGCACGCCTGTTTGTGCACTGCTGCCTCTCACTGGTGGAGATGGTGTATTGCACTACTTAACACTTGTGTTTAGGAATGTGGTCCAACCGACCCCACACACGTAAAACTTGTATCATTTGCCTCAGTCCTCGCACGCACAAGGGTTAAAACAGCCTTAAATAATGTTTCAAATGCTAAGTTCATAAGTGCTTTGTAGACATCTTGCTGTAAAACTTTAGAATCGATTAAATTAAGAAAATTAAGACTAAACAACATGGCAGAGCTTTATAATATTACTACATAAAACTAATTTTTAAAATTACTTTTATAACCAATTTAAGTCAGATCATGATTTCTTGGTTAATGTCAAGTTGTCATAGCAAAGACATTTTGAATAATGTCAACTTTGTATTAAAAACGTCATGATTTACCGAATGACGCTTTATGACAACAGTCATAAATATTCATGAAGACTTATTGATGTTCATGACAGGTGTTATGTCATGTTTATGACAGTGTCATGTCAGTCTTATTCACACCCCTTCAAATAAAGTGTTACTAAGTTTTTATTTTAAAAAAATGCTTTCTTACAAATGGCTAAATTACTCTTAATCAACAAAATATCCATTGCAAAATTGCATACCAACAGTGCTTTCAAAGACCAACTGAATTGAAGTTTCAGTGTTACTGAGAGAAAACCATGCTTAGTTTTCTGCTTTTAATGACATCATCAAAAATGGCAGAGTCTTAAATGCAGTACCTAAATTCCGCCACTAGGTAACAACAACTGAACACTTCCATAGTATAAATGTCAACAAACTGACATACAACAGCACAGGCACACTATTCTCAAGAAGGGTTTTAGTGCATTTACACAAGGTATTTTTGAAAGGGGTGGTTCAGGTGCTTTAAAAAAAGTTTTCATCATTCACTTTTTTTTTCAAATGCTACGTAAGCGCCACTTAAATTGTCACTTAAATATAATAATTGTAAGTCTTTAACATTGACACTAACTGCTAAGGTCTTTGGTATGCAAACATGACTGTAGCAGTTTTTGAAAAGTAGCACCGACAGATAGAAATAGCTCTCTAGATGTGCTGCAGTAGGAAAATCTGATGAGGTAGCACAGGTAGTCAGAACACTGGCGCACGCTGCTCACATACAGGGGGTATATGACAACATGGGGAGACAGAGCCAACGCGCAGATGGCCCTTGATGAGTAATTATTGAGACATTTTATAAGCAAGAAAAACTGGTATGGAGCAGACCAAAGAGCTAAGTATGAATCAAGGTATGAAAACAGAAAATCTGTCACGAACAGTTAAAATTCCAGAGCTTATATATGAACAACAAATCAGGTGAAATATCACAACTGAATGGCATGATTAAAGATTACTGGTAAGTGTGAATAAGGTAGAATTGGGAGGCAGACCAACAACATGGGAGAAACTACTGGGGAGATAACGATAAACCACTTGTACTTGGTTTATTGTACTTGGTTTCCTGTACCAAGGAAACCAAGTACAAGGTTTGTCCCAGTGTGTTTTAATCCTGATGGGTGAGGGAGTAGGAGGCAGATAGGGAGAAGAGATTGGCAGAAAAGGGAGCCAATGAATTCTAGCAGCACTGAATTAAATTGTTCTGGAACCACAGTCTCTGACATGTGGCAAACTTAAACACAGCAACATAATACCTTAAGGATAACACTGCATATAATCAGCAATACATTAAGCAAGCATGCAATAGAAGACGATTAACTCAGTCCACAAATTCTTCATTGGCTTGAAGTCGAAGTCTTGAAAAGGCTAATCCACAATTGATATTATCTTTCTTTAAAGCTCTATGCATGTTTCTTTTTAAATTGCTAGCCAGACATTTTTTTTAAAAAACTTGGAAGTGTTAATTTGAGAACTTCTAGAAAAGTGGTTTGATTATCCGGTTTCAAGTTCTTCAGAAGTACAAATCTGTTTTGACCTCTACTTCCAGAAGCCTGCTGAAGCCAGGCCTCTGCATTCCCATACCATCCATAATTTTTAATGGAAACTTTTTGATGACTGCAAAACCTTGTGATATTGGATTTTTAACTAAGTATTAGAGGATGTAAATGTACATGTCATTCTTTATAATTCGCTTTTAAAGCTGTTTGGACTTGTGAAAATCTTCAAAAAAATTTTAACTTTTGCAGCCAGTTCTTGGTTATAAAATGTATGTCTATTGTTTACTATATATTCACTCAACTCTGAAAGATAAGTGGTAATAAATAACTGACCAAAAGGCCCATAATTTAAATGCTATTCGTGCCCTGAGTGATTAAACTTCTGATTAGAAGTGTCCTTTCTTGTCTCCTTTAGTTTTAGCAAAATCATCTGTGTTAATAGGCATCAGAATAAATTGGCAACAATGTGTTTGTGTACAGACTCGTGTGCTGGTGACTCATGGTTTGAGCTTCCTACCACAAACTGATCTGATCCTGGTCATGGTAGACGGGGAGATCACAGAAGTAGGCTCCTACCAAGAGCTTATGGTCCAGGAGGGAGCCTTTGCCGAGTTCCTGCGAACGTATGCCACTGTCGACCAAACTGAAGATGGTGGTAAGCAACATTTCATCATTTCAACATGTTCCAGTTGCCAGTTCTAGGAATTTTTTTTACTCTCCAGAGAAAGTTGCTAATTTTGCCATGTGGAGGCTTCAATAGTATTTCAATAGTATTTCTGTTATTAATCTTAATATATATATATAGTGTCTGTAGAAGGGCCTAATTTAGATGTAGACCCTCCATTACAAAGTTTTCATTTTTACTTTCTGTCTTAGATTTTAAAACTGCACCAAAGAGTGGATCCAAAGCAGTAGAAAATGGTGATCTACCTGCTCTTATTGGGTGAGTGAATCTGGATAACATGACAAGCTCTAGATATGCAGTTCTGATCTGAGGTTTACATCCATTTCATTTTAGGCATTAAAGTCTTTTTATTTTGGCCTTTTAGTGAGGTTTAATGGTCAGTGAAATCTGGGGGATTGAGGTGTGAGGTTACTGAGGGCTTTGTAAGTGAGGAGTAGTTTGTATTGTGTCTGGTATTGAACGGGGTGACGTGGTCAATGGAGCACAGTTCATGTAGGATACTGTTTCAGGAATGGAGTTTATGAAACCGTGGAAATGAGCAGTGAAATGAGTAGCATTGCATTGGTGGAAGAAAGACGTCTCTAAAAAAACCGGGCCTGAACCCTGACAACATGGACAGTTTCAGACTGCATACAGGAAGTTGCCTGCAGAAAATCCAGGGTGATAGAGAGGCTATTCACTGAAATGATTACACGTAGAAGGCCTGCCTACAAAGTCGTATATTCACCTCTTTGGTAACTACCAGGATACAGAGAAGTAACTGCATCATTGATGAGCCTCACAGCGTGTCATTTAAGCACTCAACTGCAGACTCGTTCCTCCAACTCTGGCCGTCAACCTGTTTAGTTTCCTTCGCAGCAGCAAAACGGTAATGTTTAATCCTCGTTTTAATGTCCGTCAGTATAATTTAACATTTGAGGCATCAGTAAATAAAAAAGTGTCAAAACTTTTGACAAAGTTCTGGCTTGATATATAAACACTCTTCTTACCAGAAGTGCTAGGGTGCATATGAACTGGATTATATCTTGGAATAGATGTAGCTTTTACACCTGGTTTACAATTTTTCAATAGGTTTGAGGTCAAAGTCACTTCAGACGCTTCATGTTAGCCTGCTCTGATCCAATCTAAAACCACTTTTGATGTGTGTTTGGGCTCATTATCTAGTTTGAACATCCAGCTGAGTTTCAACCAAAATGAATATGACATCTCTTCAATAATAAGTGAATGTAAACATCAGAGTTCACAAACTGCCTTAAATCTCCCCAATATTCTGCTTTTTTCTTTAGGACACATTGTTTTTACCAAACATTTGTCATGATATATAGAATTTTTTGACAATTATGAGCCTGTGTGCTCCTTTTTCTGGGTAGTGGGCCGGCTGTTAAGACTGAATCCCAAAAGCCCCATAAGACTGATGATGCCAGAGAACTGAACAAGAAGACCAAGAACCCTGAGATGGGGAAGCTGACCGAAGCTGACAAGGCCAGTACTGGACGGGTATGTAGAGTAAAAATCAGCAATATGTTTTATACATATTGTTAGATCCTTTATTGAAAATAATATGCTTGGAAACAGTAAAAAAGTCTTCTGGAAGTTACTAGACCATAAAAATGAAGTACGTACACCCTCAGATTGACAGCAGCATGTTCCATATAACACTGCTTTGTTTCCTAACAACAGCAACTGTAGCGTAGTTGTCTTACAATCAGAAGGTGTTAGCTTCAATTCCAGCTTGGCAAGGCACTTAACCCAAAGAGTAGTTAACAAGCTGGTACTTATACTTCACACAATAACTTTTGATAACAAATATATGTTATTTTTAACAGGGTGGCTCTTCTTCATATTAAGCCTATAGTCCCTCTGACTGTTTTAATAAATCATAAATAGAGCATGACATACAGATTTGTCTTTAGCAAATTACTCATTGAAAGCATAAAGTAGTCGCTAGAATTTAGATCCATAGCCTGAGTCTGACCCAAAATTTATGGTAGATCGGGCTTCTGTGGCCCATTTAATAACCTCACAATATACAGAGAAAGACAATGCCCAATAAGGTTGTGTCGTTGTACTAGTAGTCGAAATAGAGGAACACATAACTTACCCTTCCTTACCTTGTTAAGGAAGCAAAGAAAATGAATGTACAGATGTTCATTAAACTGTAATGAGCACAACAAATTCTCATGCGCCTCCACTCCAATCAATCTCACATCGCTATCTGAGAGCTGTGCATTAAAGAGATATGGACGAGAGGCTTTAGAGCTCGACTCGTGCAGCTGAACCGCTGCTACAGGATTATTCTACCAACTGAGGGAGTGTTTGTGGGATCAGGTAGCATTCAGAGTCTTGCTGACTTCTAGTAAAATGTTACCTTTAAAAGTGTTGTCACTACAGAGAAAGTTTGATGATGACACAATGTGAATTATCTGTTCATTTTGTTGAATATTAGAATGAAAATGAAATGCATTTAAATATAATTATCTTTTTAAAAAATGATAGGTAAAAATAGATTATAACAGGATTTTTATTGACACTGTTCATGAAAATGACAGACAGCGAAAAAGTCTAGCGCAACCTCCTCTCCAAACTGCAGACATTTTTGAATTGTGTAGTCATAGAAAGTTCAACCAAGCTCCAAAGTCTACAATTTCCTTCTTTAAAAAGAAGTAGGCTTTGCAACAGTGAAACAAACCTCTTTCTTTAGACGTTCCTTTGATTCGCTGTGAGTCCTGTTAAATTCTCCCTTTCTCTCTCGGGAAAGGGAGAAAATAAGAAAGTCTTTTATAGAGCAGAAAACAGTGTCACTGAATGCTTCAGCATCAAACACTCCACAGCACTTTGTCAGGGTGACCAAGCATACTAAATGGAATCAATTTTATTTAAGAAGAATCCCATGTAGTCATTACTGCTGCTTGACAAGCACTTTTACCACACATCTTCATATTACTATTTAACAGCAAAAATGGAGACAAAGGATGACCAAGCCGTCAGTCCTGTTGGTCAGACGGTGTGATTATTTTATTTAAATTCTACTAAGGCGATCCATAAAATCATCCTGTACAAAAAATGAATGGAAAGAGGCTGTATTTCCATAAATGTTACCTGTCATTTAAGCAATCAGTGGCAGATTCTAGATGCTCTTCCTCTTTAGGTGAAGCTGTCTGTATTTTGGGCCTATCTGAAAGCCATCGGTGTACTTCTGTCCTGCATCAGTCTGCTGCTGTTCCTCACCCATCACCTGGTCTCCCTGTTCTCCAACTACTGGCTTAGCCTGTGGACTGATGACCTGGTAGTTAATGGCACTCAGCCTTACAGACTTAGGAGACTTGCTGTGTACGGTGGCTTTGGCCTGACCCAAGGTAAGTCAGAAAATAAGGCTCTGTGTTTGCATTATAATTGAGTATTTACTGTGCCTTGTATTCATACTCTGTCAAGATTTTGTATTTTGTTGATACTTTAGTATATTTTTAATGGGATTTCTTGTGACAGACCAACAGAATTTAAGGGAGATATGTTTAGATTTTTTTTTTTTTTTTTGCTGATAAAAATCTGCAAGTATGATTTGCATTTGTATTCAGCATTCAGCAGTAATTACATTCCTCCAATATTTGATGTTTGTAGGTCAACCTTAGTAAACAAACTACATCATAAAGACCAAAGAACACAGCAAAGTAAAGAAGTTTAACTAGCTTTGAACAAAATCAAGCCCATTTCTGAAATACTTTATTACTCTGTTATTATATAGCAAGTTTAATAAAGCGGATGCTCAGGGTTGCCATAATGTTCTTCATTTTATGAAGAGTCCCTCCTGCACCATTATCTCCAATTGTTCCAGAGCAATCCCCAGAACAGAACCAGCCTTCATCAACTAGTTATTTTTACTTAGTTTAGTAGCTTTGATGCTGCTACCTCAACAGATGATGGGAGAAGAGATTAGATACTCCAGAGCAGACGTAAAGAACATCAGAAGCATCTTGCTACAAATGCTGGGTGTCCTGTGCTTTCTCAAGACATATAGTCTGCTCTGTTGCTTCTTGTAGTAGATGTTTTCATTGTCTGTTGTCCAGGTGAACATTGAGGTATTTATTCTCCTCAGCCACCTCCAATTCTGGAAATAGTATTTGATTTAACCCAGTTTCTCTTGAAGTCTCAAATAATCTACTTTGTTTTGTTCACATTCAAGATCAGACAGTTATTTTCACACCATCCCACATCTCTTAAATCACTGTTTTGTCGTCTCTCATACCTAATGACAATACCTAAGAAGTTTCCCGTTTTGGCTGGGAAACTACCGTATTAGTATTTTCCTGTATATTTCCCATAGTAAAATATGATGTAATATAATATTTAAAAAAATAATTTCTGAATTAAGTTACTATCCTCACAAGAATTTTCACCTGCAGTAGCCTCTGAGGCACTTCTTGCAAGGTTAGTGCCAACAGCAGGAACACTTGAGGTGTTGTGCCAGAAAGTGATGTACTATTTGATACTAGTTATCAAATGTTACAGTGAACTCAATGAATTGTTCATTGTAGTTAAAAGGTTTACCTATCCGTTAAGGAAACTTAAGGAAACCTCGCAGTTTGCATTGAATTATTGACTTGCAGCATTCACTCCTGGATGAGCAAAAAAGTTCCTCGTGTTGGGTTGTTGACTTTAGAGAAATCCTTAATACCAAACATTCATGACAGTGAAGAGGAAAAACTCTGCTCTAACAAGAAGAAACCTCCAGCAGAACTAGAACCAGAGCCTCGCTGAGTACAAGTGACCGACTGGGGCTTTGAAAAGTCTGAGAATAATGCACAAGAAGAAACAGATGTACTGATGTAGGATTATTTTCAATGTTCATGAAAATAGTTAATATCAGGAGAGGAGGATGATTAGCTGAGATAACAACATCTCAGCTGATGCCGTCATCCAGGTTCGGGTTTAGCTTCTATGAAGAGAAAAGTTGAAATAACACCAAATAATGTAAACTGGAAAGCAGTAGAGGAAAATGGATGATGGAGCTTCATCAGACAGGGTCTTTATATGTGAGAAAAAGAATCTTAAATTATATTCTGGATTCAATAGGATACCAATAAAAGGAAGATGTAATAGGAGAAATATGATCTCTTTTTTTATTTTCATCAGAACTCTCAGTATCATTTGTGGACATGATATTTATAATTTTGGCAATTTTCTAAAGGTGAAAGAAGGAAATCCTAGAAACTTGCTTGATATGGGGCATATACTGGTTAAAAATAACATGGAGGTTATTTATTATAACTGGATAGTGAATTTTTTTGAGTAAAGCCAATTTGTTATAAGAGTATTAAGGACTAAATTTAGACTATCACTTTCAGTGTCAACATGAATGCTTTAGTTCCCCATTATATTGATATTATCAGTATTTACCACTAAATAAAATAAAAAATCTGAGATATGGTCTAAAGATAGAGTAAGACCCTGGTGGACAATATAAAACTACAAGCAAATGTGGTTTTAGTGCTTTGAAAATCAGGAGGAAAACCAAGGAGTAGATGTTCAAAAGAACAATAGCTATAAATAGGCATAGGATTAATGAGTAAATCTCAATGTAAAATATTTGCTTGGGGTTCTGTGGTGGTCCAGGGGTAAAGCAAAACCCACATAGTCCTTAGTCCTTGACGTGGTCATTGCAGGTTTGAGTCTCGGTCTGGTGACCCTTGCCACATTTCTTCCCTCTCTCTCTTTCCTGTCTGACCACTTTCAAATAAAGGCCACTAGAGCCAATAAAAAAAAGAAAAATATTTGCTTCTGCTCCACCTCATCCTGTACTTTAAGTAATGTGGACATTTAAATAATTTGAAGTGGTTGATTCATTTCATCACCCTCTGACCTTTGGATCAAAGGATGATGGAAATACTTTTTGGCTGTGAACAGTAGAGGGGATTGTTGAGCTTGGTCCAGAACTGTCTGTTTAAACTGACAGGCTGGAAATAGAGAACTATTATCACAGAATCAGAAAGAGGGCTGAGAATAACTCTGGGGGAGCTGAAAATATCAACAGCTGAAGTGACCAAACAATTTCTTGGTCACTCTCTACATCATGAATAAAGAGTGTCAAAAGAAAGCACATGTTGACGGAAAGCCATACGTAATCCAGTTTGAACTTTGTCTCCAGCATGGTCTCTGATTGTGACTGTCATACAGAATGTGGAAAAAAAAAAATCAAGGGGCAATCCATATCTTTACAAAGAACTGTGTTTAAAGTCATTCATTCAGCATTATAAAAGGTCATAATTTTTACTTTTACCTTGTAGGTGTAGCAGTCTTTGGTTATTCCCTCTCCATGTCCATTGGGGGCATCATGGCGTCCCGCTACCTCCACCAGTCCTTGCTATATGATGTGCTGCGCTCACCCATGTCCTTCTTTGAGAAAACTCCAAGTGGTAACCTGGTTAACCGCTTTGCCAAGGAGATGGACACCATTGATTCTGTAATCCCCAGCATTATTAAAATGTTCATGGGATCCTTGTTCAACGTGTTGGGTTCCTGTGTCATTATCCTGTTTGCCACACCACTTGTGGCTATCATCATTCCTTTTCTTGGGTTGCTCTACTTTTTTGTGCAGGTTAGTTAAAAATACATCCTGTATTTCTGCTGTGTGTGCAGCTCTGACTTGCTGTGATTAAAATGTGATTAAAATTGTTGAACATTATATTGCTTGTTTGTGTACAGAGGTTTTATGTGGCAACTTCTCGCCAGCTGAAGCGTCTGGAGTCTGTCAGCCGTTCACCCATCTACACCCACTTTAACGAAACATTGTTGGGCACCTCTGTCATTCGAGCTTTTGGTGAGCAGGAGCGATTCATCCATGAGAGTGACCAGCGAGTAGACCACAACCAGAAGGCCTACTACCCCAGCATAGTAGCTAACAGGTTAAGAGCAGTGCTACTTTTCTCTTCTCTAATTCTTATTAAATGTACTCACCCTCCTATGTGTTTGAACTTTTGGTAACACTTTATTTGACGGGTTGTGCATAAGACTGACATGACACTGTCATAAATATGAAATAACACCAGTCATGAACACGAAAGAATCTTTATGAATGTTGTCATTAAGTGTCATTTGGTAAATAATGACACTTTTAATGCAAAGTTGCTTTAAAAGTTGCATTGAAAGTCCATTAAAATGCCAACTTTGCATTAAAGTGTGATTATTTCCAAAATAATGCAAAGTTGGCATTTTTAATGGACTTTCAATGCAACTTTTAAAGCAACTTTGCATTAAAAGTGTCATTATTTACCGAGTAACACTACATGACAACAGTCATAGACATTCATAAAGACTTCATTATGTTCATGACAGGCGATATGTCAATGTTTATGACACTGTTATGTCAGTCTTATGCACACCCCGTTAAAGTGTTACCAAATCTTTTTGTAGGTTCTACAAGTCAATCATGATCAATAAAGTTTTGCTTTTTGATCAAAATAATTACAAAAAAAATGAATTTAATGTGAAAGTGAAAACTGATTTTGACAAAATGTCAACTAAATAAAAACATATAACTTAAAATAAATGATTGCATAAATATTCACTCCCTTTAAAGTAACTGACCTAATTAAACAAAGGTCCAGGCAAATAGTGCTTCTTTTATAATTGTTGAGATGGAGGTTACCTGAGTGCAGTGACTGTATCTCAAGTGATTGTATTATAAAGACACCACTCAAGATCCATTCATTGATTAATTAGTATTCCTGGCTACCATTACAGCATGAGGACAAAATAACACTTCAAGAAAATTAGACAAATTGAGAAGTCAGGGGAGTGGATACATGTGGCACTGAACTTCCCCTGGAATTCAAGACCTTCAGAGATTTTGGGGAGGAATATAGTGCTTGTATAAATCTAGCTAGACCAGCGTTTCCCAATCCTGGTCATCAAGGCGCACTGCCCTGCATGTTTTAGATCATGGGTACTCAATACATCGATCCTGATCGACCGGTCAGTCGCGGGAAGGTTTTGAGTCAATCTCGGCAGTAGGTGACAAACTGAGACCAGCACGTCCTCTTCTGACCGCTTATTCACTAAGATCCAAAACATTTAGAATTTTATTAAGGAATAAAATAAATCAACAAAACGTTTTCAAATAAATGACCCAACAAAAATAATAATCTCAGTAATAATTGTTTCAACAAGGTGTTGCGCAATTCTATGCGTTTCGGGTCCATTACCAAAAAAAAAGGCAACTCAAAGACGGCCTTACGCAGAGCAAGGGTTTAAAATTAGCTCATCAACCACCATTGTGTTCAAGGGAACACTTATTAATACTCACAAAATAAATATCAAGCACAAAATCATGTTGGACCAGTAGCAATTACAGGATTATTGTAAAACTTTAACCCACTAAAACCCTTTTTATTTTCTCTTGCATATTCTTTCATTCTTTTGCTATGCCTGATCTTTCTTTTTTGCTTTTTTTGCTCCTTTTTTATGTGCTTTTCTCTGAACTCTCTCTTTTTCTGTATTTGTCTTATTTAAACTTAAAACCCTCAAAGAATCTCAAAGTAGTTTCCAATTTGAATAATGTTGCTGAATGAGGTGCATTCACTGATCAAAGACTAGGTTCTTGTATTTACAACCGGCCAGTCTCTAGTTAGAGCCAATTGAGTTTAAACTCAAGTCACCAGCCACAGAACTTCATCTCTATTTTCCTCTCCATTTCCATCTTAATAAATATTTCTTGTTTGTATCTGAACTTGTGTTTGTGTAGGTGGCTGGCAATTCGCCTGGAGTTTGTAGGAAACTGCATTGTTTCATTTGCTGCCCTGTTTGCTGTTATAGCCAGAGATAGCCTGAGCCCAGGCATCATGGGGCTCTCCATCTCCTACGCCCTGCAGGTAAAAGCACCACTTCGGTAGTTCTCAGCACCAGTGTCAGTGGAGCAATGTCTTTTTGCAAAATGTTAATAAATTAAGTTAATACGCTTTTGAACCTAATCTAACCTTTTTTTGTTTACTTCGTATGCAGCTGACTGCCTCATTGACGTGGCTCGTGAGAATGTCTTCTGATGTAGAGACAAATATAATAGCTGTAGAGAAGGTGAAGGAATACTCCAGCACAGGGAAAGAGGTACACTGCACATTCTTTGGACCAAAACCATACTAACATTGGGATGTTTAAGGGTTGACTTTTGTCCTTTTTATTTTTCTGTGGTTATGTGGGCTTGGCTTTGATTTTGGGCTTAAATGCTGCAACATTTAAATAAATACTCCCACCAGGGCTTTATATTGTTAATTGATTTTACTATCATCTCATTAAACAGACTTAATATTAAAGAATAAATATTAGAAATATATATATTTTTTATTTTTTATAAACTGCTATATGCATCATTCCTAATTTGATATCTACACTTAATAAATTAAAACAATTCCAAGTGATATGGGCTTATAATTTCTATCAGAGATTGTATTTAGTCATTTGAGTCATTGGTCACCTGAACTTTTTAAAAAGTTATTTCTGTTGTAAAGAGCTTTCTGTTCTCTGGTTTGAGTTAAATTCTAAAATAAGTCTTGTAATACCAGCTATTCTCACCACATTCACATTTTCTTAAAACACTTGCAAGCATGCAAATACCCAGAGACCTCAAAGCAGTTCAGATTGTTCAGCTGATCCAACAATAGTAGACCACCTATCTTTCCAACTCTACGGCGTCATCATGCCCTGGACACACAGCAGACACATACTTATCTCCTACTGTTGTTTGCAGTCATTTCAATGTTCATAGTTCATTGTACCACATGCTTTTTATGATCTCTCTGTGCACTGGCCTCAGTTCCATGGGATTTTTGAAATGCTTCAGCACAACCTTATAAAATGCATTGATATGGTTTGATTACTGTTACTTCTAGAATTGGAGACTTGCCATCTTCAGAAGTGATCATAACAGGGCTGTTGAAATTCTATCATTTAGTAACAAGAGCAGAATGTAAAATGGTAGTTCTGGACGACCTGCTGGGAGCAGTGCGTGGAAACACTTGGAAGTATTGATCTCAGAAAAGTGCAGATCAGTTCAAAAGCTCAGAGGAAAGGGGGAAATCGATGCCTTCTAAGCCAAATTGCCTATTTGAGTTTGACATTGTTTCAGGTCTATATGCACTCCACAAAGGCAACCATGCTCTAAAACCATAGTTGGAAAAGGTAACAAAGTGACATCAATAAACATTCTGTCAACTGTTTAGTCATAAGAAAGGGCAAATGAAAACCTAACCAAGTTAGGACTTTGGCTGAGCTTGATTGTGATTCAAAATATGATTTGAGTATTGCATTCATGTCTGTTCTCTGACCACAGGCAGAATGGCAACATGAGTCTCCCTCCGTTCCCCCTGGCTGGCCCACTCAGGGCTGCATAGACATCCGAGGCTTTGGCCTGCGCTATCGCCATGACCTGGACCTGGCCATTCGCAATATCACCATTGCTATTAATGGAGGAGAGAAGGCAGGTCTTATTGTAGCTCTGACAAGCTCAGGAGTACTCACTGTGACTGAACACTGGAGGAATTTATTGTGGATGTGCTGCTGGTTCCCAACAGGTAGGGATTGTGGGGAGGACTGGTGCTGGGAAGTCATCTCTAACACTGGGCCTGTTCCGGATCATTGAGGCAGCAGAGGGCCACATCTTCATTGATGGAGTGGACATTGCTAAGCTAGGCCTCCATGAGCTGCGCTCCAGAATCACCATCATCCCACAGGTGAGTAAATAGGATGCAAAAAAGCAATCTGGCCTGATCAGTGCACCTGTAGCAAAGCAGCCTTTAGTGGCTAGATTTACACTGGAGACAAAGGCTGAGGTGGTGTTTATATGGCACAACTGTCGGGGCTTCCAATAGAAATGAGATTCTGTCCCAGTCTGACATTTGGCCACTCTAAACTGTCTCTGCTCCTTACTAAAGGAGGAAACTTACAAGCATACCAAACTGAATCATTCCACCTCTCTTCACATAATTATTTTTATTTATATTTCTTAGGCCCAAGCAGGGAAAGCATTGCAGAGGCTTATTGTAATGTAAGTGGTTCTTATCATTCTCAACACAAAAGATGTACCAGTGGACTTCCAGGAGCGTCTCCAAGATGGCGGTTTAAATATTTAATCTGTCCTAATCAGAGACGAGGAAAACTCGACTAAAGTCGATAAAGGGATTCAGTTCTTCTTCACAATGACATACTGTGCGTGAAGTTAGATCAAAAAAGAGATCAGGGGCACTAAAAGTCACAGCCAGTTCCTGCCTGGCCATGGACCCAAGTGAGAAGAGCAAGCTAACAACTGCTAAGGCTATCCAGAATCTATGCAACAATGTCAAAGAAATGTG
Source organism: Poecilia formosa (assembly GCF_000485575.1). Lineage (NCBI taxonomy): Eukaryota > Metazoa > Chordata > Actinopteri > Cyprinodontiformes > Poeciliidae > Poecilia > Poecilia formosa. Next base: position 83,582 of record NW_006800586.1, on the reverse strand, counting down.
AAAGACATCATTGCATTGAAAAATAATATCAAGCAGGATCTGATCAGCTTTAAGAGTGAAATGAACAAGAAGCTGGAGGAGGTCAGTACGAACATTCAAAATCAAGGTGCTAGACTAACCGAAGCAGAACAATTGGTGATCTTTCACAGATATGACATTAGAGAAAATCCTAAAAGCGTCATAGGGAAAGAAGATCTTCTATGATGGCAAATTGATGTCATTTGTGCATAATCTTCCGACAGAGATAAACAACAAGCTTAAAGAATATAAAAACATCAAGAAGAATCCCAAAGAGGAAAAAATATGTTTCCAAACACCATACCCGACTAAGATGAGGATTCACTGGGAGACAAACTATGCCTGTACGTGAGTGCATCAGCAGCAGCGGATGACATAAGGAAGAGAGGATACCGGGTAGATATGCTGCGATCAACCCCTGCAAACTAAGAACCAGCGGTCAGCCAGGATGCACAAAGGGGCCAGCTCGCACTGGCGTTTGGGGCACACTTTATGCCCCAAACGCCAGTGCGAGAAAAGCTTCAAGAATTCTGATGAGAACAAGTATAAATAGCTGTCTTGATGCAAATCCTAAATACTTATGTAAGATCTGAATCCCACGCTTGTAATCTGTCTTTAGTTCTAACACCTGAGTCCAACTCCTGCCGCCCCTCACATATTAAAACAAAATTCTGATCAGGATTAATGGAGAAATTACTGTCTCAAAGGTGAGGGAACTTTGTCTTTGGCAGAGAAGGAGCCCCTAATTAGAGTAGGGCTGTTCTTCTTAAAATGTAAGGAAAGAGGTTGTAGGATGACGTGGGATAGTGGAGCCCTAAAGTCATCCTGTTTGTTTTACGTTTTCAAAATCTCTGTTGTTTTTGTGCTCACACTGTCAGCATGTGCAAACTGGTGTACTGATATGACTAATAGTGATATTAGAGCAGCTTCATGGAATGTTAATGGACTCAATAATCCTGTCAAGAGGAACAGAGTAATGTCCGAGATAAAAAGGGAGAAAATTCAGATTCTGCTCCTTCAAGAAACTCATTTGTCCCCAATAGAACATGAGAAATTGCAAAAATGTTTATTTAGGAATGTTTTTCATAGCTCATACAAGACAGGTCATAAAAGAGGAGTTGCAGTACTAATACATGATTCCCTACATTTTGAACTTATTAAGCATATATGAGACAGTGAAGGTATATATTGGTTCGGGGTAGGATTGAAGGGAAATTGGTTAGCCTTCTCTATCTACATGCCCCAAATTCTGACCATCATTTTTTTTAAAAAAGTCCTAGAAGTTATTTAATCAGAGTCATAAGGTAATATGTGCAGGTGGATTTAATACAGACTTGAATAAAAATTACACATCTAATAACAAAACCCTAACATAACCATTACCCACACCACAAAGTAAACTGCTAAAAAGGGGCCTGTATAATTTTGGTTTACTGGACGCTTGGCAGGAGAGGCACCCAACAGGAAAAGATTTCACATATTTTTCTCCCCCTCACACAGTATTTTCAAGAATAGATCTCTTTTTGGTTCTTATTAATGATTGACAGAGAATCAAAAGCTGTAAATTTTGTTCTAAAAACTTGTCAGATTACTCACCAATGTATTTAACACTTAACCGAATATGAGACAAAAAAAACAATAGGGAGGCTAACTACAAGCTTGCTAAATAAAAATGTTATAAAAGAAATAAAAACAGAAATAAAATACTTTCTAGAATTAAATAACAACGGAAAGTTGATATTTTGTGGGACGCATTGAAGTCCCTTATTAAAGGCAAGTTTATATCACTAAGCACTGCTATTAAGAAAAAGAAAGAAAAAGAACTAAATTAACTAGATGAGAAATTAAAAGAACTGGAGATTGGAGAACATGCAAATCAGAACTCAACTTGATCAAATCAATGTACAAATCCAAAAGATAAGGAATGCAATTTTGGACATACATAAAGAAGAGGAAGAAAAAATGTATAAATTCCTGAAACAATCATTTTATGACACAGGGCCAAAGGAAACAAAGCTACATGCAAGAAAAAATAAAAAAAAGCAAATGATGCAATCAATTGGTTCAATAATTAACCCACAAACAGAAATATTAGAAAATAGTTTATAGAATGTATTGACAAAGTTTTTCAAGTATATTATAAAATATTATGTGCATAATTAGAACAAAGTAAAACTGGAAATGTTAAAATATTTCACAATTCATTAGACATACCAATAATTTGAGAATGTCAGAATAAAAGCTTAACAAAGCATATTATTGAAAAGGAGCTAATAATGGCAATAATAAAGTTAAAAAACAATAAAACACCTGGCACAGACGGTCTTTCAAGTGAATGATAAGGTATTTGAAAAAGAGTTGTCCCCTGAATTATTAAAGTTATTAAATTGGACATTAAGGAAAATAACAACATCACCATCATGGTCTGATGCAATTATAACGTTAATACTGAAAGAGGCAAGAACAAAACATGTGCAGCTCACACAGACATATATCAACCAAGATTACAAACTATATGCATCTATCTTGTCTGATAGGGTGAAGGCATTTGTCTCAGAACTGATTGACGAGGGACCAAACCGGGTTTGTCTGGCTGACAAACTCAGGACAATATAAGACGCTCCCTCAGAATATACAGACAAGAAATCATACAGCAGTAATGGCTAGCCTGGATGCAGAAAAGACTTTTGATTGTGTCAGTTGGGATTACTAACTTTCAGTTTTGGAACAATTTGGTTTTTCACATGTGCAGTCAATTGTACTAAAACAGTATATTCGTCACCTACTGCTAGAATCAAGATAAATGGTCACCTAACAGACAGAATAAAGCTTGAGAGATCCGCTCGACAAGGCTCCCAACTCTTGCCAACTCTCTTAGTACTGTACATAGAGCCTCTCGCCCAGGCAATTAGGAAGAACAATGGCATCCATAACATAGTAATAAATTCAAGAGAACATAAAATAGCCTGATATGCTGATGATATCCTCCTATATCTCTCGAATCCAGAGCAATCCATCCAGGTCTTTTTAAAGTTATTAGACACATGTGGCACCTATTCAGGACACAGACTAATCTGTGTTTTATCTACATAAAACACATTAGCAGAGCTTAAAGATAAATCCCCTATTGACTAGTCTAAGAAAACAATCAAATTGGGTGTATGGTTGACTTACCTTCCAAATGACTTCAGGGTTTCCCCCAGTGTATCGTAAACCTGGCGGCCCGGCATGCTTTACTAGCCCCACCGCCAGGCTAAGCGTTGCTTGTTTATGTTTTTAACAAGCAACGCATTAAACACATTAACCTCTGCTAATGTGTTTTATATAAAAAATAAAAAAAATTCCCCTCTCACCCTCCGTGGGTGGTCTCTTTCATCCTCTGAGCTCTGGTCCTCTACCAGAGGCCTGGGAGCTTGAGGGTTCTGCGCAGTATCTTGGCTGTGCCTAGAACTGCACATTTCTGGACTGAGATGTCTGATGTTGTTCCTGGGATCTGTTGTAGCCACTGCTCCAGTTTGGGGGTGACTGCCCCAAGGGCCCCGATGACCACAGGCACCACTGTGGTCTTCACCTTCCAGGTCTTCTCCAGTTCCTCTCTTAGGCCCTGGTATTTCTCCAGTTTCTCATGCTCCTTTTTCCTA
>NW_006800586.1:63172-76704 GCF_000485575.1 Poecilia formosa | reverse complement strand
TGTGTGTATGTATATATATATATATATATATATATATATATGTATATATGTATATGGTTTGTTTTTTTTAAAGCCGGATTCCAAGCGTCTCTGTTGCTCTGAGCATTTCACTAGCAGAGCAGGTTTATTCCTAAAGGATAGGATAAGTTAATAGATAGATTTATAGCTTATGCATTTAGAGCCGGCAGCGCGAGGACAATAACACAGCTGGCGCCTCTGCGATTTGCCTCGCGCTGCCGCTGCTTTACCTCACTTTACCTCAGCGGGATCACGCACGCCTCTTTTCACTCGAACTGGATCAAATCAATGTAACTGTCCATACAGACTGACCTCAATGGATATTTACATCGACTTAATGTCAGGAATTATGTCTCTTTGGAGAAATGAAGGTAAGAGTTTAAAACCCGCCGCGTTAGCTCTGGTTGCGCAGCTCAATGTGAACCGCAGGAATAACTTGTAACGAATTCAGAGGTGCGTTGAGTGAGCGGTGAAAATGATTTATTTTTGTGAACAAATAATTATATGTGGCGTTTACATCTCAACACTCTGCCCAGCATGTGGTTCTGTCTTCCCTGCAAAGTTTATGCATGTGGTTCCGGTTGACCGAAAAGTTAGCGGTTAATGAACCAGCGCCCGGTGAGGAGCTTTCGCGCTCTTCTCGTTGTCATGCTTCACACTGGTTTTATATCATTTTATTACTAGTAGTAGTATTTTTCCGGTGACACAATGCATCAAACCATATCAGATGCTTTGTCCACTTAGTCAAACAGAGTTAATGTGCACAAGCGGAGATCTGAAAATCACAGTTTCTGTGACTCTTATTAAAAACTCAACAGACATGAAATGTTAGTGCTACTAAAATCACATTAGCAGCATTGAATTACATCTCCCGTTTGTTGCGCATCTCTCTGCAGTGCAGCGGGTTTAACTCACCATGCAGGGCCGGTCCAAGGCTGTATGAGGCCAGTGGCGCAACTGCACATTATATAAACAATTTAAAATCTTTTAATTTATGTTTGCTGAAACCATTAAATCAAACTTGGCAGCATTGATCATCTCAATAAACAAATGTTACATTTATATATATGTGATCTGTGTTAAAATATTAGCATTTATGGGGCCCCTGAAGCCCTGGGGGTCCTGATGGAGCTGCTGACTTGATTTGGATTAAACAGAAGTGCAAATTATGGATATTCATTTTAATTGGATTTTTTGATTTGTTGTTTTTAAGACTAGCTCTGGGTTTAGATAGAATTTCACTGGCGTTTTCCCGCACCATATAATTAGTAATAATTTTACATTTCCTGTCAACTTGACATATTTTAATAAAAAAAACATGGTGGCCCCAACCACCGGGCTTAGCAAGTTTTCTGTGGGAAACCCTGGACTTGTGCAATAAAAACTTTGAAACTGTAAATAGGAGAATAAACAAGACCTCACACAGTGAGGCAGCGTGCATATTTGACTTTAATTCAAGAATTGAGGTCATTAAGATGTCAGTTTTACCTAGGTTATTATACCTATTTATTTCTTTGCCTATCAGAATCCCTTATTCTCAGTTTTGTGAGTGGGACAAACTGATATACCGTTTTATTTGGACAGGACAGAAACCCAGAATTAAATACAGTACTGTTATGATTACATTAGAAAAACGGGGTTTGTCACTCTCAAATCTCACAGCTCAACTTAAAACAGTAGCACAGTGGTGTGATTGTACTTGCAAGGATAGATGGAAAGAATTGGATAGCAAGTGTGGAAATATTCCAGTAGAAGCTCTGATTGGGATCAGAATCTTGCAGCAGCATGCCAAATAAAATTAGATCTACTGGTTTCATTTACTCTATTGACCTACGAGTTCACAAATGGGCCTCCTTAGAGTCTGATTTTACCTCCAACCAATAAGACTCCAGTTTTAAAAACTGGTCAAAGAAAGGAATAACCATATATTTATCTAGGATACTAGATAAAAATACATTAACAAGCTTCCAAACACTAAATCAAAATTATGATTTAGAAAGAGGGACTTCTGGGTGCTGTGGTGGCACAGGGGCAAAACACAACCCACATATGGAGGTCTTAGTCCTCATGGTGGTAGTCGCAGGTTCGTTTCCCGGCCTAACAACATTTGTCGCATGTCTTCCCCCTCTCTCATTACCCTCTTTCCTGTCAGACTACTTTCAAATAAAGGCCACTAGAGCCAACAAAACCTAAAAAAGGGACTTCTTTAGATATTTGCAATTCAGACAATGTCCTTTTTTGAACATACTGAAAGAGTTTATCTCAGAGTCAACGAGATAATTCAGAGCCTCTCAAACTTACTCCAAGCCTGGCATAGCCACCGAACTCCAACCTCTATTAGGGATTGTTGAGAACCAAAGCAACATCAACAGATTATGTTAGGAAAAGATGGGAAAAAATGTTGGATACACAAGATCCAATGGGACAATATGTGTGAATCCACTGCTTCAACCTCCTCCTCAAACTGTTGGCAAGGGTTCAGCTGGAAAAATGTGTTATGTTTTGGGTTTTTTTAACACCAAAGCAGCAGTTTTATAAAAACCCCAAAGCATCTTAATGTTGGAGGGACTGCGGGGACACAGTGGCAAATCATCCCCACATTTTCTGGTCCTGGAATAAGATCAAGACTTATTGGAATGATATTTTGGGAAAAATCGAGTCAATTTTGGCTCTTAAACTCCAATAACCCACCATGTTGTTGTTGCTTGGAGCCATTCCTGAAGGACTGAACAAGTGTGTGAATTATATCTTTATTGTTACTAAGACTATAACAAATGTATGAATGGTTCCTAGGAAAATTCAAATCAAATGTTGTGTTTTTTAAGTTCTTTAAGGACTTTGATTTAAAGACTTTGATTTCTTTGCAGGACTTTGATAATACTGTTATTATCAAAGTCCTGCAGCTGATCATTTGATTCTGACATGTGAAAAAAGTATTTTTTTAATTTGTAAAACTAATACCAACTATAACTTTGCAATACTCTCAATATTCCTAATTTTAGCACAGTGTAGTGAAGAGTTACTATAACATTACGACTTTATTCTTGTACAACTTTACTCATATTTAAAACACAAACCAAAAAAACGCTTAGTCTGGCCCTACTCCATCATAAGCAAGTAACTAAATAACTAGCTCCCAGAAAAAGGCCAGGAAATAGACAAAGCCTACCTTTTAACAGCTAATGCAAAGTGTTATGGTGTTCTGCTGACAAGCTGAAATATAAACAATATTGCTGCAAATTTTGCACAAAAGAAAACTCAATACCTTGTGAAAAACAATAAGTTTGAAAAAGCTGAGAAGTAATCAATGTTTACAGTTTTAAAAAAAGTTTCTAAAACCACACATCCAGTGACTCATTTGCACTTTCTCTCTTCCAAATTGAGTAGTCTTGATTAAATGTTACTGATTGGCTTAATAAACTGAACAGGGAAATTGTTTTGAAACTGAGAACAATGAAACAACTGTTTCGGTAATCAGGTCATATAATGCCATTGGTTTGCACAGATAAATTATTAAATATCAGATTTGCAGTAGTATTTCAATTTGGGAGAGGGAAGGACACTGGGGGGGTTGTGAATTTTTTTTTATGATTCCTACGGCGGGCATGACAGAAAATAATTGAGAAACACTGTAGAGTAACTTGAGCAGTTTCAGATTTTTCCACAGTGCCTCATAACTGCTTAATTAAAAGAAAAACAAAGGTGTGAAGTGAAGAAACTAATACAAAAGCTCAAGAGGAAACTATGAACAACAAATGTAAAGGTCACATCACTCTCTTTTCAGTATTTCAGATTTTTAAAATAAAAAACTAACAATTATTGATATAGACCATAACTCTTTTTTGCTTATTAATCCATTATATTATGATATGGGTTTTGGTAATATTGGCCAGACCTAGATTGGACAAATTTCCTAAAACCGCATACAAACTCAAATTCTAATTCTAATTCTAAAAATACACCTTTAGTATCCTGATATTACCATCTGCTCACCTTTCAGGACCCAGTGCTGTTTTCCGGATCTTTGAGAATGAACCTGGACCCCTTTGACTCCTATTCTGATGAGGAAATATGGAGGGCTTTGGAGTTTTCCCATCTCAAGAACTTTGTCTCTAGCCTAACCAACAAACTCAGCCATGAGTGTAGTGAAGGAGGAGAAAACCTTAGGTATGAAACCCTTCTTGTCTTTTTTTCTAATTATTTGATGTTTGACCTCCTGGGTGGAGTAGCTCCCATCTGAAAGGTCTTGACTATATGGCATTACAATGTGATGTACTGTAATACTTCAGTATATTTTATAAGTATATAAAATATATCTATGCATAAAATAGTGCATAATTATAACATCCATGACAACACATTTCTCCAAGTGGGGAATGCTTTTTTTATTTACCTGTTTGACTATGTTGCCCTAACACATTAATATGCTCAGATTTAATTCATTCCATTGTTTCTCTGGTTTGTTGTGTGAGTTGCTAAACCCCTCCCGTCTAACTCCTTCACTGAGAAGTTTAATTGACTGAAGTGGTAAGCCCCCTCAAAATAACTTCCTATTTTGAAAGGTTAAGATGTAAATAACAATTTACCCCTCCAGTACTTTTGCAGAGTATAATCCACCTCAGAATTGATAAGCTCTTTTTGCACTGCAGGGCCTGGCCCAGCCGACCTGGTCCTATTGTACACGAGCCTGCATCCATTAACCCTTGATAACCATAGATGATAAGTTCAAAAGCCTGAAGGTAGTACTCACCAATCATTTGTCACGAAACAGGAATTGAATATAATTCCTTTGTGAAAGGTTGGTTTTTGACCTAACTTTAAAAACTTACTTCTGGACTTATGTTGAATTACTGAACTGTAGACCATTTGGAAGATTTGCCAAGTGCATCGCCTAGTGGACATGTGCATAAAAGGTCTGAGAGTGTTTACGACGGCAATAGGTGGCAGTGCCGGAGATCCTGCGGTTGCTGCAAAAGGGTTCATGGGTAGTACAGATCACCATAACAATCGAGTGACAACCGAGCTGACATGGCAGATTACGTTTAAGTACCAGGATTCTACAGTGGCTGACAGGTGTAAATGAACTGCAAAAAGGTGTATGATGCACACTTCAAAACGTGCAAATGCAAAAAAAAAATGCTGCAACCTCAAACATATTTCTGCAATCACAAACAAAATGCTCCACTCACATAAATTCTACAATAACAAATAAAACACTTCAATTACGAAAAAATGGAGCAAGGGGTAGAAATGTTGCAAATAGTAAAAACAACTGCAAACTCGCTCCACAAAACGGAAGTGCTTCAGACCAATAGGGGGAGTCGAACAAATAACAAATCATATTGGACCAGACCCGCAGTAAAAACAAGAAGTGTAAGCATTAAATGGAAGTGAGTACACTTAGTGTTGCAGTACTTGAGACCAGTCTTGATACCACTTTTTGATGGTCTTAGCCTTGTCTCGGACTCAGCTGCATTTGGTCTCAGTCTCGGACATTGAGGACTCAGGATTTTATTTCAAGACCAGTCAAGATCACAACTGTAAAAATATCAGTAACTTGCCAGCACATTGTCCAGTTTGTCAACATCCTTGTTTCCATTGGATGCAAAACATACCTGTTCAAATCCAAGCAATAACGTGACTTTTTGTTACTGCTGTCAGGCACTCCACTGTCTTGGGGGATAAATTCCCCTACATACACAGGGGAATTGTTCTGCCATAATCCAAGAGCACACATACAGTCTGAAAGTAGGATTTCATGTGTTTTGTTCTCAAAACTTATAATACTTTTGATTATATTTTTATTTTGAAAGCAGGACTTCATGTCTTCTTCTCTAAACTCTGTGAATAAAGTCTGCAATATAGTGATGTGACATTCACAAACTAGTCAATTCTTCTGAACGGCTCTTTACTATGAAGGATAGGACTGGAATCTCACTCACTTTGTTTTTGTGATTGTTCAAAATACCCTTATATATAGTTTAAGTTTGGTGTTGACTATTACTCTTTGTATTATGTGTTTTCTGTTCAGCGTTACTTTTGTCCCTTAAGGCATACTGTAGTTAGGGCAGTGATGACGTCAACACCTTGCCGTAGCCAACGTTGCTGGTGTCTGGTGGGGGAGTTTGGGTAACCGAGCCGCTGTGCTAATACGTGGGAAAGACCACAAGATATGTGTTCTCCGTAAGAGTGTGCGTCATTGAGATGTAAGTTGCAATATTCGAGTGTTTACTGCAGCTAAATGAGTGATTTGAAGTTTATTTGTTTGCTATTATTTCACCTGTTGCTAAGTCCGAGCTATCTGGTACGTGTGTGTTGTAGAGAGTTGTGTTGAACATACATATCTATTCTCAGTGGAGCAGAGGCATGGTTATTAGTTAACTGTGGAGTTAACTTGCCTTAGTTTGCTTAGTAATATTGATTTAGAGGTTTCCTTCTTAGTTTATCTAAGGTATAATGGCATGGTGTAATATGTAATGATAGGACACCTTGAACTTATTTTCTGTATTTTGTTTATTCTAGGAAACCACACACACCTTCATTTAGACACACATTTATGCCCATCCATGTTCATTGGATTAATATCTGTGGTACAGTTTGGAATACAGAACAGTTAAAGGATCCTGCCTCGTGTCTTCATTAAACATCTGGTGCACCTCATCCAAACATCTGGTCCTGAGCTGAATCCTGGCATGAGTGGTGTTCTGGCCGACACTCCAGGTTGAGAGCGGTGACAAACCTGAACAGCGCCTAACAGTCCTTCAACTTAGAACAAACTCACTTACAGTGATGCTCTGTGCACACTGCAGTGCTATTATTATTCTACTTTATTAAAAATATATGTTTATGTATTTATCGAATACATAAAATACAAGAAAATAATATAACACAGAGTGCATGCTCCTTGCTCTTTGATTATTTTCGTCACCTGTCATCTGTTCTACCTGGTTTCATGCAGCGGAAGACAGAGTGAGACAGTCATGGTGTGCTCCTTTTGCTTTGCTTGGTTATTTCTTGCTTGTTGCTCCTTGGAAAATGTTCACAGTTGAGCGTTGTTTACCATTAGTGCATTGACATGATTGTTTAGTGGTGCAGTTGTTAGGGGCAATATGAGACTTCTGCAGACTGTGGGGGAAAAAAGTGTTTGAATTGATAGAATTTATTTCAGCTCTAAGTATTTAATATCTGGGTGATTTTATGAGAATGTGGATTGTTCAGATCAATTTGAGAAGCAATTTTGATCATGTTCCACATTTTATTTTGTCATGTAGCACAGGTCTTGGTCTCGACTTGGTCTTGACTTGGTCTCGGACCTTAAAAGTCAAGGTCTCGTCTCGGTCTCTATGCACTCTGGTCTTGGTCTTGATTTGGTCTCGGGTTAGGTGGTCTAGTGTTGCACACTAGACCACACTAGTGTTGCACACTAGACCACCAACAATAGTGAGTACACTATTAATATGTCAAAAAAAAGTTGTTTTAAGATGTTTTTAGGTGAGAAAATAGTCCTCATACACTATATTACCAAAAGTATTCTCTCACCTGCCTTGACTCACATATGAGCTTAAATGATATCCCATTCCTAATCAATAGGGTTCAATGACGTTGGTCCACCTTTTGCTGCGAGAACAGCTTCATCTCTCCTGGGAAGGCTGTCCACAAGGTTTAGGAGTGTTTATGGGGATTTTTGACCATTCCTCCAGAAGCGCATTTGTGAGGTCACATACTGATGTTAGACAAGAAGGCCTAGCTCTCATTCTCCCCTCTAATTTATCCCAAAGGTGTTCTTTTGGGTTGAGGTGAGGACTCTGGGCAGGTCAGTCAAGTTCATCCACCCCAGACTCTGCCATCCATGTCTTTATGGACCTTGCCTTGTGCGCAGATGGACAATCATGTTGGAAGAGAAAAGGGCCAGCTCCAAACTGTTCCCACAAAGTTGGGAGCATGGATTTGTCCAGAATGTCTTGGTATGCTGAAATATTCAGAGTTCCTTTCAGTGGAACTAAGGGGCCAAGTCCAGCTTCTGAAAAACAACCCCACACCATAATCCCCCCTCCACCAAACCAGTGTGCCACAATTGTGCTACCACTTGGCACAATGCAGTCAGACAAGTACTGTTCTCCTGGCAACTGTCAAACCGAAATTGGATCAGATTGCCAGAAGGAGAAGCGCAGTTTGTCACAGAGAATGTGCCTCCACTGATCTAGAGTCTGGTAGCGGTGTGTTTTACATCACTGCATCCGATGCTTTGCATTGCACTTGGTGATGTATGACTTGGATGCAGCTGCTCAATCATGGAAAACCATTCTGTGAAACTCTCTGCATACTGTCCTTGAGCTAATCTGAAGGCCATGTGAAGTTTAGAAGTCTGTAATTATTGACTGCAGAAAGTTCCTCTTCCCTCTTCGCAATATGTGCTTCGGCATCCGCTGACCCCGCTTCGTCAGTTTACATGGCCACTTCATGGCTGAGTTGCTGTCGTTCCCAAACACTTTCATTTTCTTATAATGCACCTGACAGTTGACTCTGGAGCATTTAAGAGCGAGGAAATGTCACGACTGGATTTGTTGCACAGGTGGCATCCTATCACAATTCCACGCTGGAATTCACTGAGCTCCTCAGAGCGACCCATTCTTTCACAAATGTTTGTCACCTGTGGCCATGGAAGTGATTCCGATAATTTGGATGGGTGAGCAAATACTTCTGCCAATATAGTGTAGCTTCATCTATCCACTCAGTTCATCAAAAATGAGGCTTCTCTGAAATCTGCTCAAGAGTTTTAGGAGCAGCATAGCTCCGCTAACAGGCAATTGCTCGGCAGTTGTAGGCTTAGCAGGTGGGTGGATCATGTCTTCCCCGTTAAACGCACCTTGATCTCAGCAAGTCAATCTGTCGGTTCCCACTGTTAGTTATCTGTTCATATCACACTTTCAGTGTGACATGAAGTCTAAATCTCTTGCTCTTGATGAAGGCGGACACTTTTTTCCTCTGCTCCCTCTCTGCCCTTGTCTGCCCTGCTTGCTCTGTTTTTTGTCCTGTCTTTTTCTATATTTTTGGAGCCTTTCTTTGCACATCATTCAAATCTACAAATTATGGATCTGGTCAACTGATCTCTCAATGCAATTGATCAAATTTTCGATGAGAAGTCTGGCCACAGGAGAGCCTCTTGTCCTGCGGGGACACACCTGGCGGGATTCACCCTGGATTTATTTGTGATGACAGGATCTCTGCTGTTTGGTGCTTGTGGATCCCTGGCTTATCGACAAATTTGTGACGGACTTGGCTGAACTACCAAACACTCAGATTGTTGGTGTGGACAGAGACGAGGACTCTAAAACTCATTAACGGGATGGAATCGACCTTGTAGAAGTTGCTAGTTTCGGCTCAGTGGAATGACCAAACTAATTTGGATAATTGGGAACTGAGATGTATCGGAGAGACTTTAGGGAAGATTGAAATTTATAATCTTCCCGACCTAAGACATTCTGTATCTGAACTGGCTTTCCCCGTGTGGCCTTGGAAGGGCTGCATATTTCCAATCTCCTTGAAGATATGTAAACATAACGCTCCTTCCCACCTCACCCCCTCCTGTATCCTTGGAGCTGTGGAGCTGAGTGCTCCCAAGGACATTCCTCGATAAACAACACCTCTATTGGACTTGCCAGGAGCCTCAGCCACCTGGTTTCATGGCGCTGTGACGCAGTGGTGGAGAAAGTACTCAAAAAATGTACTTAAGTAAAAGTACAAATACACAGACAACAATGTACTCAAGTAAAAATAAAAGTACCACATTAACATTTTACTTAAGTAAAAGTAAAAAAGTACTGGCTTTTAAAAATACTTAAGTATTAAAAGTAAAAGTTCTTGCTGAATGCATTATCTAATCGCTAATATCATTAAGTGAACCGATCGTATTTAATTTTAATACATGAGAAATGTGCCATTTTAATGAACAATGCCACAAATAAAGCATGTTGTGTTTACTCTGTAACATAGTTTAGACTTAGATATCTGATTCTATGCATCATAATTTCAGGGATGGAAACATCTTGTCTCCTGTCCTAACAGCATGAACTTCACTTTTTTTTTGCCACAAGTGGCATTTATTTTGAAAGAAGTCCAACTGAAAGGGTGGTCAAAAATAGGTAAAAAATGTTCCACTTCTCAGTTATGTTCTACTTTCTCTGTCACATAAAACTATTGAAATAAATAGACACTTGTTTTAATTTGATGAAATGTGAGAACAGGTAAGGGTGTGTGGATGTTTACATGTCACTGTAACTGGGACCCCATTCTAATTGACGGTGAGCTCAACCAGCTGAATTCTGTGCCTGTTTTCATGTGTGTATCCCCTTAGCGTGGGCCAGAGGCAGCTGCTGTGCCTTGCCAGAGCTCTGCTTAGGAAGACTAAAGTCCTGGTGTTGGATGAGGCCACCGCTGCTGTAGACATGGAGACAGACAACTTGATCCAATCTACTATCCGCTCACAGTTTGACGACTGCACTGTTCTGACAATAGCACATCGCCTTAACACCATCATGGACTATACAAGGTTTGATGCATACCACTTGCACTATTTTAAAAGGCTTCAGCTTGATGTGTACATTTTTGTGTTATAAGAAACTGTACCAAACCTAAAAATAAATCCTGTGGGTTGTTTTCTGTATGCTGAATTGACAGTACAGTATAAAACGGCATATTTTACTTAAGTCACAAATTCGATGACCCAAATCTATTTTAAGAAGTAGACCCTCAACAATGCTAAGGTTAACTAAAATGTAAAATCTAATCTATAGCATGGGGAGTATCATTATAATGTCGATTAACAATGACTTACTCCATTCTGCATAATAACATGACTTTTAGGGTTGCCACCTTTCAGAAATCAAAATAAGGGACCCCCACCACGGCGCGTCACCCGACTCTCATGGGATGGGATGGCTGCTGCAGTGTTAGATAATATTTTATGGCAGTGTTTTTTGTCTTTAAAAAGTGATCATAGAGCAATCATTCATGCATTGAGGTTGGTTAGAGTACCCCAAAACTGTACTCTAATCAGAGTAGTATACTTTAAATACGTTTAATTAAGCAAGTGTAAAAAGTATTTGGTAAACCACTGAGTAACTGATCATAACACCTGATTTAATATTCAAAATGTGTCCTCAAACAACTAAACGTATAAAAGTTATGTGAACATTCTGATATTTTACAGAGTATTACCAAAATATTTATATAAATAAGGAGTTAGGTTTGGAGGCTGATTCTAGACCAAATTTACCACAGGGGCCAGGATAGTCTGTTTTTCCATGGCAACACTTGAAAAAGAATGAAGACAAAAAAATCAAAACAGAGCAATATTTCATCATTTGATATATTAAGTGAGCCAAAGAGCCACTTGCGTCTCCAGAAATACAGGTTCCAGATCCCTGGCAGATGGAAAGTGTGATCCTATCTCCATACAGCAGCTAAAAGTGCAGCACTATAATTTTTAATTCATCGTTAAAGTAAAATTGTGACAGTTAAAAAAAATCCACCACTGAGTATTAACACAAGACATTTATTTAGTATAACTTCTTTGGTTTGCCGTTGGCCCCCGTCTAGAACTGCCCCTGGGCTGCAGGTCTGTGGTGCATAAATGATCACTGAACAATGAATTCATAAAATATATTAACATTTCAAAATAAAACAGAAAGCCCTTGCAAACCTTTTAAAGTAGGAAGTATTTATGCATTTACTGTTAATGTATGATTTGTTCTTTAAATGATCTGTATTATTTTGGCTGATATTATTATACATTAAATAAGCAAATAATCAAACCAATACAGTCTACTAAAAGCACAATAAGAAACTTAATCATAGCAAAATGTTACCATATCAGGGTCTGCTGTGTTCCTCTCCTGATCTATTCTGCCTGGTATCACACCGCACGATGGACACTTTCTTTTTTAAATTGCCTGTGTTCATCCTCACTAACATTATTCAGCCTGGGATTTTTTGTCTTCCTTCTCACGTCTGTATCTTTACAAGAGGTTTTACTACTAAGGACGGTGGAGAATCGGATCGAGGATGTTTTAAAAAGACGCGGCTGATAGCAGCTCACAGTGGCTGCATAGTGTCCGTCTCTAGGCAACCGTGACAACAGCGTCGGTCTGTAGCATTCAGGGGGTCCTTTAGCTCCCGCAACGAGAATTTAGCTGACCTTAATATTTCCTGTTTTATTTTGGTCATTATTGTTACACTTAGTAACAATGTGTGTGATAAGCATGTCTATCAGACATTTATAGAAATACGGAACAAATCGTGTCCCGTATTAGTTCAATACAGGACGCGATATTTAACAGCCAAATACGGGACGGTTCCGTATTTTAAGGGACAGGTGGCAACCCTACTGACTTTATAAACTAAAATTAGACAAAATGCTAAGGTAGCACTTGTTGTATCACCAGGATGATGATTGACATTGACTCAATCCATTGAATATGACAAACATGGGTAATAAACCAAAACTTAGCTAAAATGTTTATTTTAGGTACAAGGCTAATATTAGCATGAGCATGCCAAGTTACTAGAATTTCGAATTCAAAAATACTTTATTAATTCCAAAGGGAAATTAAATGTTGTTGTAACTCATTAATTAAGATTATTTAAAGAGTTTTTGTTGTTGTTTTTTTGGCTCTTGTGGCCTTTATTTGAAGGTGCTTTGACAGGAAAGTAGGTAATGAGAGAGGAAAGACATGCGGCAAAGGTCCCCAGGCCGGGAATTGAACCTGAGACGGCTTCATTGAAGACTAAGGCCTCCTTAAGTGGGTTGTGCTTAAACCTTGCACCACCGCAGCCCCCGATTCATAAAAGAGTTATTGAAGATGGTGATGGCTTTTGGCAGGAAAGATTTACTGTAGTGGTCTCTACTGCACTGAATCTGATGAAGCTTCTGACTGAAGATACTCTGCCTTCCCAACACAGTCTTGTGAAAAGGATGGTCATTGTTGTCCATAATTTTATCAATCCTATGAAGAATCCTCCTTTGCATCGTCATCTGCAGAGGTTCGACAGACGTCCTCAGAACCATCCTTCTTTATCAGGTTGTTGAGCCATTTTAGATTCCTGGTTCTGATGCTGCTGCCCCAACAGATGATGGCAGCAGAGATGATGCTCTCAACAACAGACGTATAGAAGATCTTTAACATCTTCCTGCAAACCTTGAAGGATATTAGCTTCCTCAAGAAGTACAGTCTGCTCTGCTCCTTCTTATAGATGCTTCACTGTTGTGTCTCCAGTGCAGTCTGTTGTCAAAGCAAACACAGAGGTATTTATATTCCTAAACCATAACTCCACTTCTCCCATGATGGAAATAGGGTTTGATCTAATCCTGTTCCTCCTGTAATCAACAATCATCATTCCCACACCATAACACAAACATATATATATATGTATATATTAAAAAAAATTCCCCTCTCACCCTCCGTGGGTGGTCTCTTTCATCCTCTGAGCTCGGGTCCTCTACCAGAGGCCTGGGA
>NW_006800586.1:29196-62487 GCF_000485575.1 Poecilia formosa | reverse complement strand
TATATATATATAAAGGTTCAGTAACATGATAAAGAAGGCTGATTCTAGTTCTGAGGATGACTGTGGAACCTCTGGAGATGATTATGCAAAGAAGGATTCTTCATAGGAACAAGAAGCCTGATGAAGACATCCTCTTCCCCAGGCTCTCTTGGGAAGGCAGAATATCTTCAGTCAGATGTTTCTTCAGGTTCAGTGTAGTACAAACCGCTGTACTGCCAACAGCCATCACCATCTTCAATAACTCTTTGAAGAACTCTTTTTTTTTTAAAGAAGTCAAACAAAATCAATGTGTATACCCCAGTCTTTAGTTTTCATTTTCATCCTCCTTACTTTGTACACAGCAAAACATACTTTGTGTCACTCCTTCCGGCTGTGTCTGTTGTTCTGGTTTTAAACTGTACACTTTGAAGAACAAATCCTCACTCCTGTGCACACACTACAATGAACTCTGAATGAAAGATTTATTTTAATTTGTTCCTTAAATTTATACTTGCACTTTATGAACACAAGCACACCTCTTGTTTCATCTACTGAAAAACGGCTGTTGTATTCCATGCATCTAGTCTTTATGAAGAAAAATTATAAAAACCCGACTACTTTCATCAATTAAATTTAGCCCCCGGATGCTCCGGACAGAACATGAAAAATGGATACACCTGGGGAAAAGAGGACATTTAGTCTCTACAGTTACTGCCTTCAAAGATTGGTATTGTAGCATTAGGGTAGCTAACGTGGCGACTTACCTCTGTACATCTGATACATAGCACCTCTCAACAGTACTTTTGTTGGTTAAATAAGATCACTTTCATTTTATTCTTGATTTGCTGACCATGTCAGCAGAGTTTAAATCTGACGGCTTCAATATTAGATCAGGTCAGCCACAGCTGGGTGGACAAGAGGGTTTGAGTGTCTGTTATTGCAGCGTTGCAACTGTAAGAAGTGCAACAATTTAGTTGTCAGTATAATTGTGATAATTGGGTCAGTTTATGTCGATTTTGACACTAATGAATACCTTTCAATAAATAGATTTCCTAGTTGCAATATTATCAAGATAACGATAATTTTGACAACCCTACAAAGACACTTCTAAGACCAGAACCACTGCTAGCCCAAAAGTACACCACTGAATGGCTTGAAAACTACAAAATAACCTTTTTTTCCCCAAGTGGTCTCATCACAGTTTAAAAACGTTACAGATAAATATCTAAAAGAGGAATGCATCACCACGTCTCATGATTACGCCCAGAAATTCATTTTTAGTATACATTAGAAATATGTAAACAAACTTCTGGCTGTCTGTTGTTTTGGTTTTAAACTGTGCAATCTGAAGAATAAACCCTCACTCTTTGTGTGATTTAGGGTTTTGGTGTTGGATAAAGGAGAGATGGCAGAGTTTGACTCTCCGTCCAATCTCATCGCTCTCAAGGGAGCATTTTACAAGATGGCCAAAGATGCTGGACTGGTCTAAAGACAAAAGTCTTTCCACCTTCTTCAGCAGCGACTACGAGCATCCCAGCTCCCCCTGGCTCTCACTGGAAGGATTGTTTTCCTTTCAGAGCGGCAGGCAAATTAAATAGTTGTTTAGGTTTGAAGTGTTTTTGACAGTAGAAGGTTTTGTTTAACATGCTTTACCATAATGTTTCATCAACAGTTATGTGGTTTAATTTTTGCCTGTTTCTCCCTTTCTGTTCATTCTGCTGGTTTCTGACCAAATCATTTTTTTTCTGCCATTTATATGGAGGATTATGTTACCAACAGACCTATCATAATGACACTAGCACTGCTGAGGTGAGGCTGCAGAGACCATATGTGCCAAATGCCGGCTTTATATCATTTAAAATCTAGTTTTTAAGCAACTCTAGATGGTATTTAAGAAGAATACATGGATCTCTGTTTTGTTTTAAAACACACACCTTACACACTGTCAATCATTCAGGTTTACTGCCACACACCTGCAGCTTTCACTGAGCCCCATAAGTTCATCAATTTTCTTGGGCGTTCTGGAACAATCATTCTTTCTGTTATTTTTTTCATCTTTCTTTGAAAAGCTCAGACTAGAGATGAGCATTAATACATGGATCTGTGTTGCACTTAAGTTTCTGAAGGAAAGACTTGAAACTTAATTTGTACTTTAGGTCTGGGACTTGAGTCTCTTGAGCTGTTGCTCTGGCAGAGTCTGCATATGGAAGGGTGAGTTTGATTTAATAGCTGTGGATGTCCAGGGACCATAAGCTATTATTGTTTCATAGCAATCTATCCATATTAGCTGTCAGTTACTTAGAATGATCAAACAAATTTATTTTGAAGTGAACTCTGTTAAATGGTTTTGGCTTTCAACAGGTGTCAACTCATTTCTGCTATTTTTGTCTGTAATTGTTCTAATGGGGTAAATAACCCCAACTTAACATTTTTCAAAATATCCTTACAGGAGTCCAAAACAGCTTTATGCATGTTAAATTATTTTCCTAAAAATGTCTCTGTGTTAAATTAGGTCTTAGTTCAGTCATGTGCTGTTTTGTCTGATGTCCTCTTACATTGACACAGTTGAAAGAAAATGACTCCGGCATCAGCAACGTGTTACTTAACTTGGATTTTACAGAAAAAAGTTTTGGACATCCCTGACTCAGACTTGATAGAACTTTGTTCTACATTTTCTACAGTCTGACCATAATCAACACACTCTACCTTCTCTAGTCAGATGGAATACACTATCACACACCTGTGTGTTTTACTTCAAAAGTGATCACATCAGATTTGTCTCACAGCCAGGAGAAGTGAGCTTGGTTAGCAGCCGCTTTTTTCTCAAAAAGGGAAAACACTTGGCTTCAATGTGAAGAAGCCAACTCTGGTACAGATTCTCCTGGGAAATGTTCAAGTACCGTACAAGAAAACTGGACTTCTCTTGTTTCTTGAAGACAAAGATGAGAGGTGAAATATCTAGCAATTAGGTATCTCTAAACAGCTCAGAGATGAGAATCACAAAGTAATTCAGGATGATATCAGAATGCGGAAATATTACGATACTCACTAAATTCCATATGTTATCCCTTCTACACAATTCAAGGTCTTGAGGATATATGCATTCACACCCCTTGAAGATTTTCCCTCTGCAGCCACAAAATTTAATGTATTTGAGTGGAATTTTATGTGACAGACCAACACAAGGATGTGCACATTTTGAAGTAAAAGGAAGCGGCTGATGATTGTCAAACATTTTAAAAATAAGAATGTGAAATGTAGAGTGCATTTGTGGTCTACTTTCCTGTGTCAGCACTTTGTAGAACCAAATTTTCTTTGACCATGTCTTGACTATTTTTGAACAGTTACAGACTGTCACAGGGTGCCTGTTACTAAGCCACTAAAACATCATTTGGTGTAGCTTTTCCTGTATGTTCAGTATCCTGTTGGAATGTGAACCTACACTCCAATCTCAAATCTTCTGCTGCCTACAACAGGATCCATGTCATCCAGACTGTCCAGCTTCACTGTTTCTGCCGAAGGAAAGCATCCCCTCAGTATGATGGTGCCATCCCCATGTTTCACAGAGGGGAACAAAGGAGTATCCAGGGTGATCTCCTGTGTAAGGTTTCAATTGCATATAGTGTTTTCATATAGGATAAAATTATCAGGTACTGATGTCCATAACAGAGGACATTAATACAATTTTATTGAATTGTTTACAGATTTTAAGATATGTTTCATTAATAATACACAGGAACAAGTAAAGAACTGGTTTTCAGAGATTTTCCATCACTATAATAGATAAGATTTTTATATTTTGTTATGTTCCAAAATACAGAGCTTTTGAAACAGAAAAATTGTTTTCTAATTTCTACCATTTTTTTCTCATGGAACTTTCAGTTTTAACAGGGATAATTGTAAAGTTATGTAAAAGCATGTCAAAAAGCTTCTAGAATACCATATAGTTGAAAAACAAATTTTTTTCTGTATATATTTTCTATTTTATTCATCTGGACAAAAACTCAACATTTTTCTGCAAAAGTGTGACATAGATACATTGGGGGTGATGAATTTATTCATTTTCAAGTCTTCTGTTACAAGTGAGCTCTGTTATCTCAGTGAACTGGGTTAAAATTACGGTACAAAATATCCTTATTGGTCAGACTGGTTGATTATTGGGTTGTGTGAACACAACCGTTATTTATGTTGAAAAGTTTTCTGTTGCTTTCCTCTTTTTTTGCAAAGTAAGTTTTGTGCTTTGAAGGTTTTGTAGATTTGGTGTGAAAAACGTTTTGCGATGTTTTGCATAGTAAACATTTTGGATTGAGTTAATGAATTATTGGTCCTATGGAATTATGATTACAAAGCTTTGTTTATGGAGAATTTTATTTAGGTCAGCAGTTAATAAAAACATGTTTCCAAGCAATTCTTTATAGTGATTTGTTTAACGTTCATTTCATACCATTAGAAAAACTAATTCATTGTCATGCACACTAAGGTGTACCTACAGCAGTGTCATGCAGATGGAAGAAAGCACATTCACACAAAAATAGAAATAAGAGACTGTACAGTAATAAAATTTACAACATAAAAATACTGTAAAGTTAATAAATGTGCAGCAGTGTATGCTGCTTTTAAGAAATATGCAAGAAAGTTATTGTATTTGCTATAGATTAGCAAGAAGAGGTGTGTGAAAACATCAAGGGTACAAGAGAACTTATTGAGTTTGTTTGGAGCAGTGATGGTTATAAAGTCTAACAGCTGTTAGGAGGAAGAATGTGTGCTAATGCTCACCTAAGATGCAGCAGTCTGTCACTGAAGGAGCTCTCCAGTTCTGCAACAGTTTCATACGGAGAAGGAAGAGGGTAGATATTGTCCAGAAGTGATGTTATGTTAGCCAGAGTTATTCCATCTCACACCACCTCCACTGGGTCAATAGGATAAAGCTGGCCTTCCTGATGAGCTTTCTCTCATTTGTAGATAAGCTGTTGCTCTGATATACTACACACCATAGAACATATGTCTTTAACTCACTACACTGAAAAATCCAGTGTAGTTTCCAGATGATGTTTGTCTTTCCTAGGCTAAGGAGAAATAGAACTGGACTGTTGCTCAGTAGCTCAAGTAGCATTTGTATTTTTACTTGGAAATCAAGGTCCCTGAAGACGAGTGAAGAGGACCAGCATGCATGTTGCTTGAAATCCAGTGTGAGGTTTCACTGACTAACGCAATCTGAAAAATCCAGTGTAGTTTCCAGATGTTTAAGTCAGAGTGATGGCTGCAGTTATTTGCTTTTCTGGTGATTTGTATTAGTAATTTTGGTCTTAAATGTTCACACTACTTTGTGTACTTGCTGCTGATGTAAGTTATCCAAAGGATGAACTTAGTGCTTTTTGCTGAAGGTTAGCTCCAGGCCACTGTTGGCAAATAGCTGTGCTGCTCATCCAACCTCTCCAAGCACACTGTGCTCTGTCTCCTGGCATAGTCAGCATGATATGGCTGCTTTTGTAGCAAATGCTGGTTTTTTTGTCCACAGTTAATCATTTATTATCTTCCATACATCGTGAAAGCACATGCTTTTCCTATGGAACACTGACTACAGTTGGAGAAGAAATAAATGTGCTTTTCCAAAAGAATGGCTGTTGTGAACTTGAGCATCACTATTCTTGAAGGTAAATTAAGGGAGGATGGAAGAATAAGAGAAACGATTGTGCGCAAACTATTTTTTTATTATTAATTTTCTGTGGGTTAAGCCCCTAGACTATTTCTGAGTATAGTGATATATTCATACTGTTTAACAAAAAGGCCACATTACTGTCTAATAGTAGTAAGGAAATGTTTTCTTTGAATTTGGGGCTTAAATTTTATTGGGAAGCCAACAGGAGTGACGAACACACGCAAAAACTCTGTTTCCCATAATTCTTTGTCGTCCGGCTTCTGGGGAAGGCTGATGGCGGCGACTAATAGAGCAGGGCTCCTCCGCTTTTGATACATTAGCAAATAAAACTTTGATCATTTGGTTGATTTAACGGCCTAATATAGGTCAGGTGGATGAACAACGGAGGATTCGCCGTCAGACTATTCGAGTCAAGGTAGCATGTTAGCACACAGCCATTCTCACTACATGGGTTTGTCAGAGTAAAGTGGTTACCCAGCTAGCTGAATGTTTCCATATTCTGAATTGCTTTATTGGAGCTAATCAGTTAACCACGAAGTCATTTTTTCCCAGTAGGAATAGAGTTGTTTTTTTCTAGATGTATGCGACATTTAACTATGAAAATGAATAGGCCGGCAACCAGCGGCGTCAGCAGTGATGCTAACAGCGTATTGCTACATGCTAGATGTTCCCTAGCCCTAATAGTAAAAGTAATGATCCCGTCACCGAGCTTGATTAATTCAAATTAGAAGGAATATGAAATTAGAAGGAATATGATACAACATTCTTAAATGTTTTGCCAATAAAAATGACAACTTATTGGTGTATTTGTATAATCCTCCCTCCCCTCCTGAGCTAATACTTTAAAGGCAGTGTTTCTGCCTTTAAAGTATTAGTTTCTGCTCCTCATGGACCACTGCCTTATATATTTAGGTGTTTCCCTTCTGCCACACACCTGACTTGAATAACGGGGCGATTAACAGGCATCTGTAGCGCTTGATGGCAAAGAGGAGGTCTTGCAATCACTCGAATCTGGTGTTCTGGGACAGAGACGCATCTAAAATATGCAGGACAGTGGTCCCTGAGAAGATTATCTTTCACTGAAAGTCCACCTGCACTTCTTTTAGGCTGCCTGTACCACAACGTCTGTAAATGGAATATCTTCTGATTCCTCTTTCTAAAACCACTCAGGTTCACTCAGCTTGGTTGGAGAACATCTGAAAAACATCAGTTTAAGTCTTACTTCGGATTCTCAGTTAGTTAAGGACTGGATAATTCCTCCCTATGTTGTGGGCTAAACCAGTGTTTCCCAGCCCTGGTCGCCACGGCACCTTGCCTTGCATGTTTTAGGTGTTTTTGTTGTTGCTTTGTTTTGTTTTATTTTTTCTTCTTTCTTTTGCTCTTTCTTTCTCTTTTTCTTTTGGCAGTTGGCAAACAGCTTAAGGTGCATTACTGCCACCTTCCAGATTCGAGTATGGTTGAAATTTTTTATTGTTACTATGTTCCTCCCAAAATACCTGCTCTTCTTCAAAAACTTAAAATGCTGATAGAAACTACATACCCCAGATGACCTTTGAAATTATTCAATTACATGTAATTTACTTTTATTCTTATTTAATTTTCCAATTAATACTTCTCTTTCTTAAACATATGTATCACATTCCAAAGAAATATATTGTACTGTTTCTATTTATCCACAATAATTAAAACAACCTGTACTATGTTTATTGATTATTTTAAGAGTACTGTTTAATCCTGTATGACCAAATGTCATCCTCAATATAATATCTTCTTTTTTAATTCTATTACATTTTCTAAATTCTCTTTTGATACTATAATAAAATGCAGAATGTTCTTCTCTATCCCATTATTCTTGCGATTTTTTCTTAATGTACAATTTGTACTTATTTTGACATTCAAATCAACAAAAATAATAATAATAATATTAAACAATAATAATTTTTGCAAGACTGTCTGGCTACTCATTTCCTTCTATTGCAATATAAGAATACTAGCTTGACCTCTGATCTGTAATTTTTTATCCTGAAAGTTGAGTGACTTATATCCAATACAATATCTTGTCATGATTCTGAATTTATCTTCAGAATACTTATTAATACGCTACTTGAGTGTAGTTGTGTTCTTCAGCTCAGCAGATTTCAACTAATAACTGATTAACAGACGTTTGCTAAACTATAATCATCTGAATCCGGCATATTAAAGCATGGAAACACCTAAAACATGCAGAGCAGTGTGCTTTGAGGACCAGGGTCAGGAAACACTGGTCTAAACAATTCCAATGTAGGAATGGCAGTATTTTTGGAGGGTTATCCTGATGGAAAGTGATCCAGGATTGTTCACTTGAGGACAAGGAGGTTAGTCAGTGAAGAAAAAACATCCCCACAGCATGATCCTGCCACCAGAACCATGTATTAGAGTGAGGAGGTAGTGTTTAGGGAGATATACAGCATGAATTTTCTGGAACATACACAGTTAACCCCAAAATTATTTATAACCTTTGTAGATTTAGATTTAAAATGACCTTTTTTAAAATATGAAGTTTGCTTCTAATGAGTCTGGCATCACTCATAGGATAAAATACTGGACTATGCATTGTTTTAAAAAATGCTTTTATACAGAATTCAACTTGTCGTCCTCTTATCAATTGGAAAACCATAGCACTCAAATCCTTCTTATGATTGCTGATCAAATTTTTGCATATTTCCCTTACTTCCAGTTTGAAGAAAAAAAATGTTAAATTAAAAGTTGACTTTAAAGCAACTGTGTGTAACTTTTATTTTAAAAAATGTTATTTGCATATTTATTGAAACTGTCAGTGTTGTGACAGTATGATCTATGAAAAAATTGAGCTCCTCTGCCTTTTTCCTGTGGTCCTGTTGTCATCTGAACAAATGCACTGCTTTGTCAGAAACAATCAGTCAGAGCCAGCAGGAGGGCCTTACTGCTGTCAACCGACTCTGCTCAACCTCTCCCTTTCTCTTTGATATGCTACAGCTGGTTCACTACAACTGAGGCTGCCATGAATGCTCAGTCTGGTTAGCATGGCCACTGATGACGGCGGATAAACAGTTTTCCTGGAACGGTAAGTTGCTTCTCCTCCATTAACACATTTATCGGTGAGAACATGAGGTTGATCAGCAGCACTGAGACGCCCTTGCTGGCTCTGGAAGTGTTTGACTGGGAGAGATGCATTTCTTCAGATGGTAATAGTAGCTCAGGGAGGAGGTAGAAGAGCTTGAGCTTTTCACAGATTATCTGTCTCATACTGTCATAAGATAGTGACGGCTTTAACAAATAAGTAAATAACAGATTTTTGTGAAAGCTACACACTGTAACTTTGAATGTCAACGTGTCAGGGGTATGAACCACTTTAGGATGAGTACAGATATATAGTTAAACCCCTGTGAAAGCATAACCCTGTCCCAGGCAAATTTTGCACTGTTTGACTCAAGGAGGCCAGCACTGAGATGGTTTTAGGTAAAATATTGTAGAATGAAACATATATACACAAAAATCTCAAGATGTGTACAGAAACATAAAGATACAACCTAAGGATCATATCTAATAGCTAACTTACTTAGAAATTTTATCTGCAAAGAACTTTAAGTCCACGCTGACATGTAGTACAGATCTGGGTACCAATTCATGTTGTTACAGTCACTGTCCTCCCCAACCCAATTATCATACTTCACATAGACCCTACTCGTAATGTCTTTTTACACACACAGACAAACACATATAAAATTACAATGTTCACACAACAGATAATTTCATTTTAGTATGTAATCTTTTCTGATTAAAGAAACAGCTTTGGCACACTCCACTCTTACATTTAACTCAGCATTGTTCTGAGGAAATATCTTTAAGTACCATCAGTCAAAACAAAAAGTATTATTTAAAAATAAAAGATGCTCCACACTCTGGAAATTCTCAGATGACATAGTAGGAAGTCAAAATTAACACCTGCATAGGGAAGGCTAATGGTGAGAGATGAAAAAGAATACAGTGATCACCCCTAAAGCCATTGAGGTTGCACACTTTTTGGAAATATCTCATTATGATATTAGTGTGTACAATATTCATATTTGCATAGGAGCATTTGGGGAGCAATAATTTTCAGCGACTATATTTTAAATGTTATGAATGCTTTTCATGCTAACATAAAGGGAAAGCCTTGCTTAAAGAACACCATCCTCATGGTCAAGAATAGTGGTGGAAACAATGCTTCAGGTGTGTTTTTTTTTTTAGCCGACAGAATAAGCTGCTGTAGAGAAAGCGGCATCATAAAGAAGGATTATAATCAAGATTGCCTGCAACAACATCAAGAAATCTGCAGAGACCTTATCTTGAACAGCATTAGTGGCTTCAGTGTCACATTGACTCAAAACACAACTAAAGTTTAAAAAAAAATGGTCAACCAACAACAACATAACATTTTGAAGCAACCCAGACAGAACCCTGACTTAAATCTGATATAGGATTTATGCAAAGATTTGGGTTGAGATGAGTGATCAGAGATACCAGTGGAGACAAGTTTATCAACAGTTCTGCAGAAAGTAAACTATATGAAGTAACTCCAGTTTGTTGCATTGGATTCTATTTATAGTTGCTCTTGAACCATAAAAAAAGAAACACTGACCAACATCTCGTTGTTTAATGACAGCCTTGGCAAAATGTAATGTTTGAATTGTTGGCTGTGCACTTTGAACAGCCTTGTTGCTGAATTGTGCTTTACAAATAATCTTGATTGATTTACTTATGGGTATCAGAGTAAGGGAGCAGAATACAATTGCACATCACAATTTTCTGTTTCACTTCACAATTATGCACTGCCCAAAATGTGAAAAAGTTTAAATACTTCTGCAAAGTACAAAGATTATCATGTTATTTAAGTATCATGTCTGCTCTCTGCTAGGTTTTTGCCTGGACCTTTTATGCTGTGTGGCCTTGGCTGACCTTTATATTACGGGGTTTCCCAACCCATGGACTCGACTTCAGCATCGGACTTTAAAAGGAGGTCATCACCCTCCTCTTCCCCAGTTGAGGTTGGAGAAACCGCCAGAAGCCCTCCTCCCTGCTCACCCTTCTCGTCTCCGTCACCGCCTTCTTCTGAGCCGTCTTCACCATCATCTTCATCGTCCTCTCTTTGTGCCAATACCTCAGTGTATAAAAACAATGTAACACGTCTGAGTGAGGTGGCCAGGGTTTCTTCTACTTCCACACAACCACTTGCCACATCTATGTACAATAACGCCTCAGTACTGCGCTTTCCTCACATGGCAATGCAGGCAAGCAATAGCTGTGAAGAAGATGATGGGAAAGGAGGGATGTACAATCTTTACAGTCCAACTGATGTAGAGAAAGAGAGAAATCTGATGGGGGAGGAAAGGCATGGGGAGAAATATGACCCTTTTGATCCAACTGGCTCTCCACAGTCAAATGTGGATGATGGGCTTGACAGAGATGAGGTCTTAGAGAAAATTGCTGAAATAAATGATATCAAAGATGAAGAACCTCCAGATTCCACAGAGATTTTGATGGATCCACTGAGCCCCAGTCTGACCAGCCAACAGCACCTGAGGAGGAGAGTGGAAAGCAGCAGCTTCAAAACCCGGGGGCAAAGAGAA
The DNA here is from genome assembly GCF_000485575.1 of Poecilia formosa. Taxonomy (NCBI): domain Eukaryota; kingdom Metazoa; phylum Chordata; class Actinopteri; order Cyprinodontiformes; family Poeciliidae; genus Poecilia; species Poecilia formosa. Next base: position 51,222 of record NW_006800586.1, on the reverse strand, counting down.
GGCATTGACTCAGAGCATTCTGAGATAGAGGAGGGAGAGATAGTTGCAGCTGCTGACAGAGATGGAGCTAAAAAGAGGCCCTCAGAGGAACCCCTTCCTCTGAACTCTCCCAATATTTCATTCTTTGGTTCGAAACCAGAGCGCATTTTGCGTGTGCTGGATGGAGATGGGTTTGTGTCTGTGTGCACAGAGGGAAACTGGGAAGATGACAGGGAGCTTGAAGATGAGCCTGTTGTCGGAGTGGAGGATTTGAGAAGGAAGTTGGTCAGCAGGAGGAAGGAAAGATATCTGTCCTTTCCTGCCTCTTCCCCTCCATCTTCTCAGCCACCACTGCCTCCTTCCCTTCCTCAAGCTTCCACATCTGCCTCTCCTGCCACGCCTCCTGTAGAGCAAACAAGCAAGAATCGCAAGTCCTCCAAAAGTTCTAATGATCGCGACAGACAAAAAAGCAAAGAAAGAAAGCCAGGGGAAAAGGTTGTCAAAAGGAAAAAGAGAAAGAAGGGAAAAGAGGAAGGTTGCGAGAAGAGCAAAGAGAAAGGACGAGGACAAAAGGATGGAAAGGACATTAAAACAAGGGGGAGCAGCAGAAGCAGCAGTCAGAAAGGAAAGAAGAGGCGACATGACAGCCCTGAAGTCTCACATCACTCTTCAAGAAAAGAAATGCACTCGCGACGCTCTTTTTCAAGTCTGTCTGAAGAAAGACACAGGGAACGAGAAAGAGAGAAAGACAGGAGCAGAAAAAGTCATCGAGACCGAGAAAGGGATAGAGGCAGAGATAAGGAAAGAGACAGGCATCATAATCACAGCAACAGTCACAGGAAAGATGAGAGAGTACGAGATTCTAATACTAGAAGGAGGGAAAGGGAAAAGAAGGGTAAACTGCACTCAAGCAGCAGAGAGCGGGGCCTTCCAAAGAAGCGTAAGAGCAGTAAGGAGGAGAGAGAAAGTAATAGAGACAGGCAGCATGAAAGGGAACATCGACGGGATGGTCGCCCTGTTGTCCCGCCATCAATTCAAGACCTCAATGGTTCTGACCTCTTTGCTATTAAGCGAACCATTACAGTGACAACCACCACTACCACCACCACAGTCCCAGGCTCACCAAGACTTACAGCAGCATCTCCTTGCCGTCCCACAGAGGAGAGGAAAAGAAGAAAATGGCAATCAAATGAAGACACAGAGGAACGGGAAGGTGTTTGTGGCCGCTCACGGTCATGCTCCCCACCGAGGTATCACGGCTATGAGTCAGATCGCTACTCTGACAAATTGGAAATTGATATGTTGTCTTTAGATGGAGAAGCTCTGGACTCAGATTACCCATCTTTGGAAGATACACCTCCTGCTGCACTGCCTTTAGAACCACCCATCCCAAGCCCTAAAGCAAAACCTTCTCCTAAAGCCAGACAAAGTCATTCAAAAAAGAAGTCTCACACAATAAAGAAGTTAGATTCCCCTTCCTCTTCTAATAAAACAACAGGGAAATGCCTGTCCTCACTGACAGTGACTTCAGGTCCTACCTCCATCACTCCTGGTCTCACATCAGCAAAGAGAGCCAGAAAAGTAGGAAAGGAAAAAGTCCGGGACAAAAGCAGCAGAAAAGATTTAATTAGTTCTGGGAAATCCAAGAAAGAGAGCAGCAGCAGTCGGAAAGGCAAACTTCAGTCCAAAGTGTCGGTCTTGGTGCGAGAGGGAGTGAGCAGTACCACTGGAGCTTCTGTTGGTTCTGGAAAATTAAGCATGGACCTCTTGGGTCCAGGGGGTACAGGAGCGGGAGCAGGGGGTTCAGTGGTTGGAGGCTCTATTGCCGTAGTCTTTTGTAGAGACAATGAAAGCAGATCTCCATTCCTGAAGCCTTGCTCAGAGCCCCTGTCATTAGGTGGCCGAGGTAAAGATCTAGCTGGTATGGGAAAACGAAGCAGCCTGTCTGGACCGCCATCATCCTTAGCCAGCCCTGCTGGACTGAAATCCAAAAAAACAAAACCAAGCTCCATCACATCTACTTCTTCTTCTGCATCCTCCCCCTCATCATCTCTGGCAACCAAGCGTCGCCGCCGTTTAGCTAAGAAAACCAGTAAAAAAGCTGGAACAGCTAGTATGGCTGCTGGTGAAAGGAGCCAAAAAAAATCCACATTAGAAGGCTGGACTGGAGCCTCCTTTGATGCTCCGTCAGCTGTTGGAGAGGGGAGTAAATTAGTCGGTCCACATACAGGTCAAGCTGGCCCTCCGCCTTGCCCCTCATCCTCCTCTTCTACATCCTCCTCCACCAGTGTTCTCCCACCCTCCTCCTCTCCACCACACACACCGCCTCCAACGAATGCTCCCTTGCGGGACACCAGAGAGTCTTCCCCTGACTCTCAAACTGTGGACAGCAGTTGTAAGACACCAGAGCCCGCTTTTCTAGTTGAGGACTGCCCAGATCAGAATAGCCCTTCTCCCCCAGCTTCCAGTCCATCGAGCCTGTCTACTTCCCAGGGAGCCGGTCTTGGAAGTACCCTGTCAACACAGACTGTAAAGCCTCCCCCTCCAGAAGACCTGTCAAAATCTTTGACCTCGCCTCCTTGCTCATCTTCATCAGCAGGCCTCACCTCTCTTTCGCTGTCGCTCACTTCCACTGACCCCTCCTCTTCATCCTCAGTATCCTCCTCTTCTGCCAGTAAGCTGCCACCACCACCTCCTCCACCTCCACCAGCAGCACCTACTCTGCCCTGGAGTCTTCAGACAGGAGTGGACTGTACAACTGGAGGTGTTTTAGCATGTAAGTTTGTACTCCTACCTGAACAGAACCTTGCCATACTCTTCTGAATTATTCAGAAACATGAATCTTGAACATTTGAATGCCATGTATGGTATGTTCTTAAATGTAGCATTATCTACTCCAAAGCACTTTACTCTACATTACCCATTCACACACTGAGCTACGTTCTAGCACAACTGCCCTGGGGAAGACTGCCACACAATCTGCACTCTATGACCACCACCAACAGCAAGCAAGGCGAGTGAAGTGTCTTGCCAAAGGACACGACGACTTAGACAGACAGAGCATGGGTTTGAACCAGGATAATACCAGTTACAACTCCTACCTCCTTAGCCACCGTCGCCCAATGATCATAATTCATAGGAGTGTTGTTAGAGTTCACAATTATAAACTCTTAGCTTCTAAACATTATATTTCTGTTATGTTTGTATGTGAATCTTTAGGAATACATGCTCACCTGTGTAAATTATTATTCTGTCAGTGACGGCTCTACTCTTCAAAATGGAGGAGGCCAATATTGCCAGCAGGGCGAAAGCACAGGAGTTCATTCAAGCAACCAGTCAGGTGAGTGAGAAAGGCTAAAGCAATATACAATATAAAAATGTGATTATTCAACAAAATCAGAAAAACAATACATTCAAGAATTTAGCAAAAATAAACCTAGAAAAAGTTTCAAAAAAGGAACCATCTACAGCTACTCTTACTTTCAATTCAAGTAACCTCTAATTGTTCATTGATTTGGTTTCGCACATGCAGATTCTGTCCCATTCCAACCAGAACCAATCCCAGCATCACGTTCCTCCTTCCTCAACTTCCTCATCCACCCAAATCCCTCCACCTCCCACTGTGCCTCCACCAGCTGGTCTGAGCCCAGCCCAGTTCATCCTCCACAGCTCTCTCCCTTTGGTGGGATGCACCAAAACGCCCCCATCTCACCTGCACCCCTCCCTAGGAGGTGGATGTGCACAGACCCCACCGCCGATGCTACCTGTGGGGTTGTCAGGAGTGACAGGAAGCTCTGGTGAAGCCAGATGGGAAAATGAGAACAAAGATTCAGATAAGGTATGACTAAGTGGTTTTATACAGTGGCCTGTAGTTATACTGACAGTATTAATAAAAAATAAAAAAAGAAAAGTATAACATGATACAATTGTTTTCATTTCGAAGAGGAATGCAATGATTATTCCTACAGCTGAGAGAATATGAGCTGAGAGAAGCTAATATGAGCTTCTCTCAGCTCATGTTAGCTGAGAGAAGCTAATATGTTGATTGTTAATGTAATGATTAGATCTACAGCATTTATTTAGATATTCATTTCACCATTTGAACTGATGATTCCCATGATGAGTAGATGCAAACTTCTGATCACAAAAGCTTAAGCATAATGCAGAGGAAATAGGGTTGATAATCTTTAGGATTTGGATTTGATTGGAATTCAAAAGGCTATGATGTAATTATAAATAAATTTGATGATGTAACTCCTTTACTGCTCTTGTTTGTACCATAGAACGCTCTAGCAGAGAATGCACCATCATGGTGAAACCTTCAGTAGGAGCAGCTTTTTATAAAACCCATGCTAACACTATTTACATGCATTATAATTTAATTTGGATACATTTGGTTCCGCTGTATATCATGTGGATTGCCATTTCAGTACAGAATCCTGGAGGTAGGATGTACCGTGGAATTGTGATGAAAACATATCTCTAGACCAGGCGTGCCCAAACTTTTTGAGACCAAGATCTACTTTTTCTCTCACTAGCCGGCTGAGATCTACCTCATGACACGAAGACATAAAAATTGTAAATTAAACTCTGGCTTATTTCATATGTGAATATACATCATTTACAGCAGAAATAATAAAGTGATAGAAAACCTAATGCAGTTTCTTCCTCATTCTGACACTGGGAGGAGGTTACTGGTTTCTCAGTCAGAAGCTGGTTGCAAACCTGATGCCAGCAGGTTTGCAAACCTGATGCATCAGGTACCATGACTGATCTACCAGTCAGTCATGGTAGATCAGATCAGTAGATCTGAAATTTGGTTTGATGACATCAGTATGAGAAACTACAGACTGATAGGAGGAACCAAAGAGCCCAGTAAAGGCAAATCTTCTGAATTCAGGATATAATTCATTTAATTTCACATAATTACCCATTTGTTTGTTAAAACTTAATGAAATATATTTGTCCTATTTGATGTTTGTTGTGAATACTCACAAACGAACGAGGTAATTAGTCCAAGTTTGTCGCTTATTGAACGTTTAGAAACTACAGTGACTGTAAAGTGCCACAGCAAAGGTAAACAAAGGTAAAACAACCTGAACAGACGATCAACTCAAAACCACTCCTACCTTTTTATTCTCTCTCTTTGTTGTTTAAGCACACCCGTTAAAGTCAAACTAAACATTTAGTTAGGAAGCTACATATTTAGTTCCAAATTGTACCGGGCCCTTTGATACGGGTTGCCAGATCCCTATATGACCAGTGTCAGAGTCTGGTCTGCATTGCCAGTCGTGCTCGTTGCCGGTGAGTGAAAAAAACTAAAACAATATACAATATAAAAATCTGATTACCGCCACACGTGGCAACCGTCTGCGCCCTGCAAGCTGAGCAGAGATTACATTAAAAACACAACATTCAGTCCTTTACAATATCATGTTTCCAGGCTTAATATTTATTTCTCGATTATTAATAAGCCTCTCATGAACACAGCGGTGGTTGAGTAGCTAATTTAAACTCCTGCTCTGCTCTTCAGTCAGTCTTTGAGTCGCCTTTTTTTCCTTTTTTTTTGTTAATGGAACCGAAACGCACTGAATTGCGGAACACCTTGTTGAAACAATAATTACTGAGATGATTAATTTTAACACGTTTCAATGAATTTTTTAAAATTATTATTCTTTAATGAAGCTTCAAACGTTTAGGATCTTAGTGAATATTTTGATAAGCCAGTCAGAAGAAGAAGTGCTGGCATCAGCGTCCTGGGCGTTCAGTTTGTCACTTATTGCCGAGATCGACTGAAAACCTTCCTGCGATCAACCGTATTGAGCACCCCTGTTCTAGACCATATTTTGACAAGACCAAACTATTCCTACAGATTCCACAAATGATTCCATTAGATAAACTAAGAGTCATAATCAGTTTAAGCCAAAGATGAATGTATCATCCTGAACCATTATGAACAAACCTAAGTCCAGATGTGAGCATAATACCAATGTATTTTAGACTTAAAGTCCTTTAGTAATGATTCCACCAGAAGGATTATCTATCTAACAAGACACACAAATACAGAATTTCTGGATTGGAAAATTAATATTCAGGTTTTCATTAGCTAATAAATATTTCACCTTATTTGTCTAGAAATGCAAACCGTCATGTTGGGTTCTAGCCGGGTTACCCACATGCAAGAACACACTAAGAGAAGCGATATGAAAACAACAATAATATTTATTTGGGGTAAGGTGGTGGGGCTCAGGGGAAGCAGTCCTGGAACCTGGGAGTGGAGGGAAACCGGTCGTCGGACTGTAGATGAGAAAAGCGGAGTGAAAAACTGGACAGATCCAAGGAAATGATTCCGAGAGTCTTTCAGAGAATGCTTACTTGAAGGCGGGATTAGGTCTCGTCGGTGGCGGCGGCTGGAGGAATGGGTTACCGTTGGAGAGCGAGCGGGTAAGCCTCGTAGCTGGTGAGGGGAGCGAGCTGACATCCGAGCGGGTTCCGATGGCTAACTCCCGGGGCATGAAGCGCCGGCAAGCCCAGCTTGTGGCGAGACGCAGGGAATCCACGGGAAGGGACCAGGGAGGTGAGTGTACGAGGCAACCGATTGGTAACACCAATGGCGTTGTGAGGAAACACAAGGGAAATCCAGACAGGAACGCTTGTCCACCTCGAGGAGTCTCAGGATGACCACAAGGAAACCTGACGGGGAGAACTCAAGGAGCGATCAAAAAAACGAGCTCAATCGTAGAAGGCTTTCACTAAGGAAACGTTTACCAGTAGAGGCGAACACTCAGGCACTGGAGTGTCAGCTAGTCGGTCTTTATGAAGCACCTCCTCAGCTCTCGCAAATTAGACACAGGTGTGTCTACAGGTTGGCCGCCACACTTCTCCCGGGGCTCCGCCCAGTGGTGACATCTGGTGGCTGTGAAGGGAAATGGCAGATTCCCAGAAAATCCAGGACAGAACAGGAGAGGGGAAAAAAAAGCAAAACAGAAAAAAAAAAAACAACCTAACAGTACCCCCCCTCAACGGACGCCACCTGGCGGCCGAGAAGAGGAGGAAGGCTGAGAGGCGGTGAAATCACTAATAAGGGAGGGGCCAAGGATAAAGGAGCGGGGAACCCAAGAGCGTTCCTCCGGACCGTAGCCCTCCCAGTCAACGAGGTACTGGTGACCCTGACCACGCCGACGGGAAGCTACAATATGGTGGACGGAGTATGCAGGATGACCGTCAATAAAACGGGTGGGAGGAGGGGGTTCGGCCGGAGGGCACAGATCACTGGACAGGACAGGTTTAATCTGCGAGACATGGAAAGTAGCATGAACACGTAGGGAGGGAGGAAGACGAAGGCGCACAGCTGCCGGACTGATGACTGACACTATCTCAAACGGGCCAATAAACCTGGGAGACAATTTCTTGGACATGGACTTGAGGGGTATGTCCCGGGTAGACAACCAGACTTTCTGACCGACCACGTAAGTGGGCGCAGAGGTTCTTTTCCGGTCAGCCTGTTTCTTGTTCTGAGCGGCTGTGTTATTAAGTGCAGTGATGGTTTCTGACCAGATTTTTTTACAACGGCGAATGTGATGCTGTACTGAAGTGACAGATATGTCCTTCTCATCGGATGGCAGGAGAGGGGGCTGGTAGCCAAGGGAGACCTCGAATGGGGAAAAACCTGTAGCTGCTGAAAAGTGACTGTTGTGAGCATATTCTACCCAAGGTAGATATTGAGCCCAGTCTCCAGGGTTAGATGCAGTCAGGCAACGCAGCGTGGCCTCCAGCTCCTGATTCAACCTCTCCGTCTGGCCGTTAGTCTGAGGATGGTAACCAGAGGTTAATGACACTTTTGCCCCTAGGGCGGAACAAAACTGTCGCCAAACTTGGGAGATAAACTGAGGACCCCGATCGGAAAGAATCTCCTGAGGGATGCCATGTAACTTAAAAACATGTTTAATGAGAAGCATGGCAGTTTGAGCGGCAGTGGGAAGTTTGCGAAGGGGAACAAAATGACAAGACTTGGAAAAGCGGTCAACGATAGTGAAAATGGTGGTCATACCCGTCGATGGAGGTAATCCAGTGACAAAGTCAATAGCGATGTGAGACCAGGGTCTCTTGGGGATGAGTAACGGCTGGAGTAATCCTGTAGGTGGCTGATGGGAGGACTTGTTCCTGGAACAGACTGGACATGCTAACACAAACTCTTTGACATCTCTATGAACTGATGGGCACCAGAACCTTCGGTTGACCAACCCAATAGTTCAACTGATACCTGGATGTCCGGAAAACTTGGAAGAATGTATCCACTGCAGGAAGCGGGATCGAGCGGAGGTAGGGACGTACGTCTTTCCCTGTGGACATGACTCAGGGACAGGCTTGGTTAACTGGGCTTGATGGATGAGGTCTTCAACCTCCCAGGTAACCACTCCCACCGTGCAGCTGGGGGGGAGCAAGTTCCTTCTCAGAGTCATCAGGTGCATGCAGTCTTGAGAGGGCGTCAGGCTTGACATTTTTAGAACCTGGACGGTAAGAAATGGACAGGTTGAATCGTGAAAAGAATAATGACCAGCGAGACTGTCGAGGGTTGGAGCGTTTAGCTGACTGAAGGTAAGACAGGTTCTTATGGTCAGTCCAAACTACTATGGGATGCTCAGCTTCCTCTAGCCAGTGTCGCCATTCCTCTAGAGCGAGCTTAATAGCCAGTAACTCTCTGTCCCCCACGTCATAGTTGCGTTCAGTTGGCGAAAGTCTGCGAGAGAAAAATGCACAGGGGTGAGTCTTATTATCTTTTTCAGAGACAGCACAGCCCCCACTCCAGAGTCTGAAGCATCGACCTCAAGGATGAACTGTTTAGTGGTATCGGGCTGGACTAGTACAGGGGCGTTAGCAAACAGGTTCTTGAGACGGTTGAAGGCTTCCTCTGCTTGAGGGGTCCAGGTAAAACTTGACTTGGTGGATGTGAGCGCGGTTAGAGGTAAAGCTGTCTGGCTATAGTTTCGTATGAAACGGCAGTAAAAGTTGGCAAAACCCAGGAACCGCTGCAACTGTTTTCGGGTCTCGGGCGTAGGCCAGTCCAACACAGCTCTGATCTTGTCCCCTGAGGGTCTTACCTGCCCGCTCTCAAGGATGTAGCCCAGGAAGGTAACGGATGATCGGTGGAACTCACACTTCTCTGCCTTTACGTACAGTTTGTTCTCCAAAAGACGTTGGAGAACCTTCCGGACATGCATCTTGTGTTCCTCCAGGGACTTGGAATAAATCAGTATGTCGTCTAGATAAACGAAGACAAACACATTAATGAAGTCTCTGAGAACATCATTTACGAGGGCTTGGAAAAAGGCAGGTGCATTAGATAAGCCAAACGGCATAACTAAATATTCATAGTGTCCCATTGGTGTCTTGAATGCCGTCTTCCACTCATCTCCCTCGCGAATGCGAAGGAGGTGGTAGGCGTTGCGGAGATCGAGTTTGGAGAAAATGGTGGCTTCTTGGACGGGGTCAAAGGCTGAGGAAAGAAGAGGTAAAGGATATTTATTCTTAATGGTGATCTGGTTCAACCCCCTGTAGTCAATACAGGGCCTCAAGGACCCATCCTTCTTCCCCACGAAGAAGAACCCTGCACCAAGGGGTGACGATGAAGTGCGTATAATGCCTGCTGCTAACGAGTCATTAATGTATTTCTCCATGGTCTGACGCTCAGGACGGGAGATATTATAAAGTCGGCTGTTGGGTAGTGGGGCTCCGGGTAGCAGATCTATGGCACAATCATAGGGGCGGTGGGGGGGTAGAGAGAGTGCTTTGCTCTTACTGAAGACCGCAGCCAGATCCTTATATTCGAGGGGAACAGATGAAAGGTCAGGGGGATCGGCCCCATGCTGCTCTGCCGTTAAAGAAGTCAGAGGGACGGCAGAGTGGAGACAGGTTGCATGGCACTCACTGGCCCATGACTCAATAGTAGCTTTTCTCCAATTTATCTGTGGGTTATGTGCGAGTAGCCACTCGAACCCCAGGACTACAGAGGAGCTGACTGCGGGGAAAACAAAAAAAGAAATTAGCTCTGAATGGTTACCAGAAATCACAAGACGGACGGGTTTAGTCTTCTGGGTTATCCTGGGCAGGATCTCCCCATTTAGGGCTGAAACCCGAAGAGGAACCGGAAGTGGTTCTGTAGCGATACCTAGCTGTTCAACAAGGGTAGAGTCAATTAGATTTTGTTCACAACCTGAGTCAATGAAAACAGCCAGAGGAAGAGATTGATGGCGATGGAAAAGTGTAGCAGAAATAAGGAGACGAGATTTCTTATCCATGGGTTGCGCCGGCAGCCTCCTCGTCTTTACCGCCGGGCCTGCAGGTTTAAACGTACGGGGCAGTTAGTGATGGAATGGTTGGGACCCCCACAATACAAGCATAACCGAGAGACTAGTCTCTTTTGCCTCTCCTCAGGTGTCAGGCGAGTGTTACCCAGCTGCATGGGTTCAGGTTCTGAGGTCTCCGAGGGGTTTGGTACTTCCTGGAGACTAGAACGGGTAGCTTGAAGGGGGGCTCTGGCTGAAGGATTTCGGCGATTTCTCTCCTTGGCTCGAGACCGAATTCTATTATCCAGTTTTATGGTCAGACTTATAAACTCTTCTAGAGTTTCAGGTTCATCCAGAGTAGCTAACTCATCTTTAATCTGTTCACTCAATGCATGGAAATAAGCACTCTTAAGTGTAGCAGCATCCCATTTAGAGGCTGCTGCCTTTATCCTGAAGTCGATGGCAAAATCGGACACAGTTCTTTGTCCCTGTTTTAGGTTCCAAAGTTCTCGGGAAACTGAAGTCTGGTCAGTCTCTTGACTAAACACCCATTTTAATTCTTTAATGAAATCTGAATAAGAACAACCAAAATCAGTGGGGGAGGAAAACCTAGCCTCGGCCCAAGCCAGAGCTCGACCGGACAGCAGGGATTGCACATAAGCTATTTTAGCGTTGTCGTGTGGGAAACTCTGAGGGCAGTAATTGAAAATGATGGAACATTGTAACATAAGTCCCCCACATTTGTGCACATCACCTGTGAACTTCTTGGGGGCTGGCGGTTGAATCTCCGAAAACGTGGGACGGACTGGCGGGTCTGGGGCTGCAGGTGAGGCTGGGCTGGAGGCTGCGCCTGTTGAACTGAACCTTGCAAAAAGTTAGACAACTCAGTTAGCCGACGGTTTGTTTCGGCCTGTCTATTTCCCAACTCTCTTAAAGCTGAATCATGTGACTGTATGAGAGCGTGTTGTTCCGATAAAGCCCTTCTTATTGCGTCTGCTGGGGTAGGCTGCTGGCCTGAGTGTTCTGTCATGTTGGGTTCTAGCCGGGTTACCCACATGCAAGAACACACTAAAAGAAGCGATATGAAAACAATAATATTTATTTGGGGTAAGGTGGTGGGGCTCAGGGGAAGCAGTCCTGAAACCTGGGAGTGGAGGGAAACCGGTCGTCGGACTGTAGATGAGAAAAGCAGAGTGAAAAACTGGACAGATCCAAGGAAATGATTCCGAGAGTCTTTCAGAGAATGCTTACTTGAAGGCGGGATTAGGTCTTGTCGGTGGTGGCGGCTGGAGGAATGGGCTACCGTTGGAGAGCGAGCGTGTAAGCCTCGTAGCTGGTGAGGGGAGCGAGCTGACATCCGAGCAGGGTTCCGATGGCTAACTCCCGGGGCATGAAGCGCCGGCAAGCCCAGCTTGTGGCGAGACGCAGGGAATCCACGGGAAGGGACCAGGGAGGTGAGTGCACGAGGGAAGGCAACCGATTGGTAACACCAATGGCGTCGTGAGGAAACACAAGGGAAATCCAGACAGGAACGCTTGTCCACCTCGAGGAGTCTCAGGATGACCACAAGGATACCTGACGGGGAGAACACAAGGAGCGATCAAAAAACGAGCTCAATCGTAGAAGGCTTTCACTAAGGAAACGTTTACCAGTAGAGGCAAACACTCAGGCACTGGAGTGTCAGCTATTCGGTCCTTATGAAGCACCTCCTCAGCTCTCGCAAATGAGACACAGGTGTGTCTACAGGTTGGCCGCCACACTTCTCCAGGGGCTCCGCCCAGTGGTGACATCTGGTGGCTGTGAAGGGAAATGGCAGCTTCCCAGAAAATCCAGGACAGAACAGGAGAGGAAAAAAAAGCAAAACAGAAAAAAAAACCCAACCTAACACAAACCTTCTTTTTACATTCATAAGAAAGCCTTCTATATATTTAAGTTTATTTGATAGAGACAGACACACATTGCCATAGACAAACTGAACAAAACAGCAGTCCCATAGCAGTCATAGTGCAATAGCTACAGTTAATTCGCAGCACTTGTCCCTGGATGGGCTTTTAAACAGTAGCTCTAAAAATGTAAGTAATAATCATTTAAAATAGCACAACATAATGTTGACATCTACAGTGAAACATAGTACATCAAAAATGGATACAGTTCTGTTTTTGACATAACCAGAGTTTTGTTTGATTTTTAAATGTACTAAAACTGGTTACAGACTTTAAATCAACAGGAAGTGAATTCCAAACTACAGATCTTCTCACCGCCAAATCACAAATAGGACAGGGGATACTGCCAATTTGGATTTTAGGAAACCTATCCATCCATTCATCCATCTTGTTCCACTTATCTGGAGTCGGGTCGCGGGGATAGCAGCCTAAGAAGAGAGGCCCAGACTTCCCTCTCCCCAGCCACTTGGGCCAGTTCCTCCAGCCAGTATCTGTGACCTCGTTCTTTCGGTCATGACCCAAAGCTTATGACCATAGATGTGGTTATATAGGAACCTAACAGCCTGTATCAAAGGGCCCGGTACCCCATACTTCTGGAGAACCCCTGACAGTGCTCCCTGAGGGTTAGGGTTAATGTTGTTGATCTTCCGCTCCCTTCTTCCCTCATTCGTGAACAAGATCCTGAGATACTTAAAGTCCACGACTTGGGGCTGGACACCCCACCTGTTTCGCCAAGCCGAAACAAAAGTCTCACACTGCAGAGAAGGCACTCTACCCTTTTCCAGCTCAAGACCATGGCCTTGGATTTGAAGGCACTGATCTTCATCCCGGCCGCTTCACACTTGCCTGCGAACCGCTCCACCGAGAGCTTTAAATCATGACCCAATGAAGCCAATATGATCGCAACATCCGCAAAAAGCAGAGATGCGATCCTAAGGTCACCGAAATGGATCCCCTCAATACCTTGACTTGTTCTGTCCATGAAAGTAATGAGCAGAATTGGTGACAAAGGACAGCCTTGGCGGTCAAACCCTCACCGGCAATGAGACCGATTTACTGCTGGCAATGCAGACCAGACTCTGATACTGGTCATATAGGGATCTGGCAACCCGTATCAAAGGGCCCGGTACCCCATACTCCTGGAGAACTCCCCACAGTGCTCCCTGAGGGACAGGGTCGAACGCCTTCTCCAAGTCCACAAAATACATGTAGACGGGTTGGGCAAACTCCCACACACCCTCCATGACCCTTCTGCACACTTCTGTGCTGGCAGCTGAAGGAGGAACAGCTTATCCTGCTCTCTCTCGTCCTTACTGATAACTTTGCCTGTGAATTATTTTTAAAGTCACAGTTTTTATAGTTATATTTACATTATCGACATCATAACTGGATTACTTCAAACCTAAGGACTGGGAGATTTTCTCACTTTTATTTTTACCNGTTAGTCCTTTTCTATATATTTCTAATTTTGCCAATATTCCACAGGTGTAAAAATTAAGTCCCAAAAATCTTATTAATGTAGGATTTAAATAACTTCACGGTTCTTCATTTTATTAGAAACCCCAAACATTTCTAATGCTTTGCAATTTAGAGAACAGAAATACAGGTTTAAATTTTCTGAAAGAATTGTTGCTGTTGACTGGCATAATCTATAAATCTAGCTGAAATATAGTTGCTGCAGACCTCTGTCATAACTGGAAGGTCAATTCCCATTGAAACGCAACAATGCAGGTTTTGAAAAAACATAACAAGTAAAAGATCTTATATATTAGTAGCTAAAATAAATGGAGATGATCCAAGCACAGCTGCACATTGAAGTACATCTGCAAAATCCAGGCAGTCATGAGACATGGTAAGAAACCTGTGGTGTGATGAGAATATATATAGTACTACACTATCTTTCTCTCTTCCTCTCAATGAAGGCGGACACTTTTGTCCTCTGCTCCCTCCCTGCCCATGCCTGCCCTGCTTGCTCTGTTTTTGTCCTGTCTTTTTTCCATAGAGCCTTGAAGTTGAACGCTCCTAAGGACATCATTCCTTGATCACAAACACCTCTGTCAGACTATGCCAGGGACCACAGCCACCTGGCTTCATGGCCCTTTGACGTCACCACCTTCACTCATGTCTTTGTTTTGCCCCTTTGTTTTGTCTGAATGTCTGAATGTTCCCATTTGCCCTAATGTGTCCTTTCCTCTTTTTCTTTGGTTTGTTATTTTGTTTGTATTTCCATTTAACTCATGTAAAGCACTTTGAATTGCCTTGTTGCTGAAAATGTGCTATATAAATAAAATTACCTTACCTTACCTTAAACTCTTTCAAGTTTTGTCAGCAATGACAAACTTCAATGGTGTTTGGAATTTTTAGAAAGATAATAGTAATAATAATAGGATGCCATCCCCTATGCAACCCTGTGAAGGTGGTGAGTGAAAGGAGAATGGTTGTGAAGCTGTCATCCTTTTCTTGACATAATCCAGCGTTTTATCTTTGCCTTTGAACCAGGGCAAAATGCCTCCGTTCGACCCCAGCAGTATTATACAAAGACTTCAGTCTACAGAAATGAAGATTCAACGGCTGGAGGTGAACTTTGAGATAAACGCTATCTGTGGAAATGAAACAACTCTTTCTCAAATCAGCGGAGAGGTCGTACACCCTGCACCAAGCAGCTCACCTGGAACGCTCAGGGCGCCAAGCCGAAACAAAAGTCTCACACTGCAGATCCCATGAGACGACTAACAGGGAGAACTAACTCCCTGTTAGTTCTCTCTAACAGGGAGAACTAGCAGGGTGGGTTCCAGCTCTGAGCTGGAACCCACCTTCAACTTCAACACCTGCTCCGCCAAAGAATAGCAAGCAGCTGAAACCAAAACGGCTACACCAACCCCGTTCCCAAGGACAAAGCGACCAGCCCAAGCCTCAAAATATTCTGACTCCGTGGGAATTTTCTGTACTCCATCCTGAGCCTCTGAGTGAGAACCCACCTTCAAACATCAACAATGAGGCTAAACCAACACATCCATCCCACAAAGCTCCAAAGGACAAAATGACCACCAGGAAAACAGAAGGTATGCTAAGAGTGCTTATTGTTGGAGATGAGACAGTAAATGGAATCAGTCATGTTTGCAATCCCAAGAAAATGAGAGTGGTTTCTTTTCCTGGTGACACTGTATCTGATTTACTCTCTCTAACCACTGATAAGCCAAATACTGAGACTTTAGTTGTGTTTGTTGGAGCCAACGATCTGGCAAAGCAAAAATCAGAGATTCTGTAAAAGGACTTTAATATTCTTCTGGACACTATAGGAAAATAAAAAAATGAAGTTATTTCTCAGTGGTCCAATTCCATCACCTCAATGGGGAGACGAAAAACATTCCAGGCTGGACATGATAAACAAATGGATGATTAAAGCTCTACCAGCTCAGTGACCTTCATCGATAACCTCTGGATCTACTGGCAGCGCTTTCACTTCTTTGGAAGAGGCGGACGCAATCTTAACAAACATGGAATAAGGCTGCTCACTGCAAATATTTTTCATTTTATCAACAAGAACAACAATGTGATCATCGATTCAGAAGAACAGGCTCAAGGATGTCTGACTAGGATGGAACCCTCCATGTATCAGGAGCAAACTATTCCAAAGCAAACTGATAAAACATCGACTTGGGACAGAGCAACTGGTTCCTCTCCTCCACCACCCCCCCTCCCTCCCTGCTCCTCCACTCATTCACAAGATACCTACGAAGAAATGTCTTCTGGACCAGTTTCTCAGATTTACAGATGGATTGAATGAATAGGTTTACCTCGGAACGTCTCTCCTTAGCGCTCCCATAGCAGACCTCACTTCATCTAAGCCACCTGCCTCTGACCTCCCTGAGGATCCAGCGCTCTGCGTTTCTGACGTCTGAGACCGGGGTCCAGATATTATCTTTACACTTGTCTTCCTCCAGAATGTGTCTTGTCCCCCGACATTACATAGCAGGACATTACCTGTCTGGATCACTACAAGAAAAGTTACAAAAAGCAGAAATGCAAAAGACAGTGGTCTTAATTCAAACCTCAGACTGAAGAACTTTCAGCCCCCACGTCACTTAAACTAGCTCTTTTAAATACCAGATCTCTCTGTGCTAAAGCTCTATTAATTAATGATTTAATCACCGAGCATAATATTGATGTTTTATTTCTGACAGAAACATGGCTGAATGACAATAATGAACCAATCGTACTAACTGAATCAGCGCCTCCTACATACATTTTTTTAAAGTGAGAATAGAAAACATAAAAAAGGAGGAGGTGTGGCTTCAATATTTAAGAATACCATAAACTGTAGTAAAATTTCTTTGGGTAATTTCACGTCTTTTCAGTATCTTGGAATTGAGGTAAAAGACCACAAACGAACTTTGACACTAATTTTATACAAAACTCCAACATATGTGGAAAATTTCTTTACTGACTTGAATGAACTTCTATCTCTCATATGCATTGATTATGATTGTTTAATAATTGTTAGTGATTTCAACATTCATGTTGACAACCCCCAAGACAGAGAGGCAAAAAGTTCTTTAATATATTTGAGAGTTTTGGTTTAACACAACATGTCAAACAAGCAACACGCACTCATGGACACACACTGGACCTGGTTATCAGTAAGGGTGTGAATATTTCCAATGTCTCTGTAACTGATGTTGCCTGTCGGATCACTTCGCGGTAATCTTTGAAAGTTCTTTATCCGTTCACCCACTTGTACAAAAAGCTACTATCACAAAACGTCCTTTCACAGAAAACACAGCAGAAACATTTAATCAAATCTACTCTTCTTCCTTGCCCTTAAGCTATCATGATGTAGATAAGTTGGTAGATGATTTTCAGTGCAAACTTTCAGATATCATTGATTACATTGCCCCATTAAAGTGAAGGTTGTGTCTGGTAGGAAGACATCTCCATGGAGAAATGCACTAACAGTTCAATCTGCAAGACCAGGCCGAACGAAAATGGCGTAAAACTCAACTTCACGTTTACTATGAAATCTATACAGAAAGACTACATAGCTATTACTCAACACTAAAACATGCAAAGAAGGCTTTCTTTGCAGATGTCAAACAAAAACATTAACAATGCTTGAGCTCTATTTGCTACTGTTGACAGGCTCACAAACCCTCCTATGACGTTACCACCTGAACTGCAATCTAATGCCGCCTGCAACAAATTTTCCAGTTTCTTCTCAGAGAAAATTCAAAAGATCAGAGGATTAATCTGCACATCCACTCCAAAGCCAGTACCAATGCTATGCCCAAACGAAACAAATGCAGGAAAAATTACCCAATTTCAACTACTTAATTATAAAACCCTAGAAGAAATTATGAGTCAATTAAACTCCAGTTCCTGCTGTCTGGATGTCCTACCCACACATTTCTTTAAGAAAGTTTTGCCTGTCATTGCTAATGATCTGATCCAAATAGTAACTCATCGCTCTCTTCAAAGCCTGGAAACTGTTGTTTCCAGGCTTTGAAAACAACAGTTATCAAACCACTGATAAAAAAGAACAATCTGGACAAATCACTACTGCAGAATTACAGGCCGATCTCATACCTCCCATTCATCTGCAAAATTATTGAAAAAGCAGTTTTTAAACAATTAAATAACTTCCTAACAATAACCAATCACTTTGACTCCTTCCAGTCTGGTTTTCACGCTCACCACAGCACGGAGACGGCCTTTGTAAAAGTGTTCAATGACATCCATATAAATACAGACTATGGGAGAACCACAGTGCTGGTTCTGTTGGACCTCAGTGCAGCTTTTGACACTGTTGACCCTGACATTTCACTGAATCGACTGGTGGGTCAGACTCTCTGGTCCAGTGCTCAACTGGTTTGAGTATTGCTTAAAGAACAGGGATTTCTTTGTTTCAATCGGAAACTTCTCATCAGAGAGGTTAAAGGTCACATGTGGGGTACCCCAAGAATCAATCCTAGGACCCCTTCGTTTCAATATTTATATGCTCCCACTAGCTCAGGTTATAACAGGAAATAAGTGTAGTTGTCATACCTATGCGGATGATACACAGCTCTACATCATGATGTCACCAGGTGACTCTGAACCTATCGAATCACTGAAAAGATGCTTAGAACAGATAAATGCGTGGATGTGCCAAAACTTTCTCCAGCTGAACCGAAATAAAACTGAAGTTATTATCTTTGGACCTAAAGAGGAGTGAACTAGAATCAATGCACAGCTTCAGTTATTACAACTGAAAACCCGTGACCAGGCCCGAAACCTGGGAGTAGTGATGGACTCTGAACTGAACCTTTAGAGAGGACAGTAACAAAGTCAGCCTTCTGTCACCTGAAAAAAATGTCCAGGATTAGAGGACTAATGTCTCAGCACGATCTAGAGAAACTCATCCACGCGTTTATCTTTAACCGCATTGATTACTGCAACAGCATCTTCACAGGTCTGTCCAATAAAGGGTACCCTGGTGCCAAGTGCACATAGTATGGACAGTATGTGCACAGAATGGACAGAAACTATGTTCAACATCATTATTTTAGAGAATGTGCATTAAAATGCAATTTAAATGTTACTAAATCTTTTACACATTTTAAGATATCTTCCTAATCACTTACATAATCTCAGGAGGCAATATGTGGAATACAAGTCTTGTGTAAAATTAGGGTATTTGCATGAGCAAGGAAGTTTAAGGTCAGTTTTTTGTACATTTCTTTATGCTACAGTTTTCTACCATTTCACATTGGTAATATTCACTGAATAGATCTCCCGATTCAATTATAAAGGACTTAATTTTGCTGCTGGACTGGACAATTGTTTCCCATCAAATTGATGAAAGGATTTTTGTAAAATATTGGTAGAGTGTATGTACTTCTTGGAGTATTACTACTTTTGACTGTTGATAAGTAAAATCTACAATGCTTGTATTCCATAAATTTTGCAGCTTTGTTAACATGACTACTACTTTGTTCTCTAAGTATCTGAAGAAACTACACACCCAAGAGCGGGCAGTGGAGGAGGTGAAGCTTGCCATCAAACCTTACTACCAGCGCAAAGACATCAATAAGGAAGAATATAAAGACATCCTAAGAAAGGCTGTACATAAGGTCAGTGTAAGCATCCAAATCAATGGATTGCGATTTGAATGTGATGTTGGCATGGAAAAAGTGAAACCTCTTAAATCTTTGCAAGATTGATGTAAAGTGTTGTGTTGTTAATTCATTTGAAACCAGGATTAACTATTTGCTTTTCTCTCAGATTTGCCATAGCCGTACTGGAGAAATAAACCCAGTCAAAGTCAGCAACCTTGTAAAACTGTACGTTCAGCGCTACAAATATTTCCGGAAACACGGACGCAAAATGGATGAAGAAGAGCGAGAAGACAGGGAGCAGGGAACACTACATTCCTCTGCCTGAGAGAAGTCTGTTTGTAACAACCATCCAGCTCAGTGTCTGAGCACTACAGTGACTGGTTTCATTTATTTTATTATTGTTTTGGAAACTTTGTCTGCACATTCATGCCACCTGTTCTCTTATTTCCATGTTCTATGTAAATATAACTCATACTGATCATGAATGAAGTGTTTCTGGAAGCGAATTCTGCTGACTGTGATTAGCTGCAGTCCAGCACTTCTATGAAAGTTACATTTTGTTGCCTCTATCTATTGGAGCAGATGTTTTGGCTTTTTAATAGAGAAGGGGAGATGTTCCAACTGATGTTCCACTCACCAATAATCAGTTGGAAAATGCTCAAGGACACTCCACATACAGACACTATCCCATTTCTCTGAGTTGGACACTTCAGATCCATTGTATTGTCTGACTTCTTTTTATTCTATGTATTGTGTGCATGTGGTTCAGAAGTTGAGGAAAATCACTAAATGTCTTTATAAAATAACTTGGATTCCCAGATATAAACATTGCTTGAGAATTGCTGTGCAGTACTGTTTTATTTTTCTATTTCAGCTCCGCACACAAAGGTCTGTCTTTAAATTCACTAAGATTATACTGCACTGTTTTCTCCATTGGGTCTTGTCCAGCTTTTTGACTTTGTAGACCATTTATTGANACTGATATGTTAACTGACAGAGTTTTGAGAGCTGAACTAAGGATTTTTCAAGCAAACAAATGCTATTTTTGCTGTTTCTACAAATTGTTTTGAGAAATGCGTTTACTGTTTTGTAAATGCCAACAATTACTTGAGAAATCCACCAAAAGTGACTGAGAAAAACTAACATAGCATAAATTGTCTCAGGTGTATCTATGTGTTTGGCTGTATGAAACGTGTTCACATTTACAGCTTTGTTTCTGCTAGCTTGCAGGAATTGTAACTTACATAAATGGTTGAAGACAACTTATTGGGCTTCATGAGACTCGGATAAATGGTGAGTATCTATTTCATAAATTGCCTAAAACAGTTATATTTGTTTTTATTTATGTTTTTTGTTTGTGTATTTTGTCTGGTTGCAGAGAGGATCACACCTATAGTCAACAAACAAAGGTTTAAAACTACTGACTTTTCAGTCAGAAATGATCACACCTCCTGGTTGAAGTACCTGTGTCCATATGCAAGTCAACAAAGGTGAAACAAACATTTAAGCGAATGGTGCATTTATATGATGTTCATGTAGTGCATCTTTCTAACTTTTGCTTTGTTTGTTTTCCAGCAGAGAGGAAACACCCGATTGACAACATGTGAGTCTCAATTTCAACCTGTGACTGGGAAGACTCCAACCATCCTGAGCAAAGTCTGAACTCAGTGACTTGTTTCGCTCAACCCAGAACAAGAATCGTTTTATCACCGGTTTTTCTTCTACAATAGGTTATCTCTTATGTGGACACATGCTGTTTTTTGTTTTTTTGTTTTTGTTTTCCAGATCTCAGTAATACTGTGAGGAAACTGGACAGAAAATAGAATTGGTTATTTTTTTAACTGAAATTTTTAATACAAATTGTTTCTTTAAGTGGATTACTCGTAATCTGTATTTTTGTTTAATTTGAATTTATTTTCTTTATAACTTTCTGTATAGAAATACTGACAATTTACACTTCCTTGTGTGTTGTACTATAATTTTTATGGTAAAATTCTGGTAAGAACAGTGACCAGTAATTTACCATAAGGTTTTTTGGGGGGGGGGTTACAATAAAATGTCAATATATCATACAGTCTGGCTGTGTTTTTCTCTTATGTAGATATTATGCCTCAGGCAGTATGACCGTATTTACTACGGCAAAACCACATTTTAATTTTTTTTTACATTTTAGGAAATATGGTATTTTACCATATTTTGGAAATACGGTAAAAAACTGGCAGTTTTGGTTGCCAGAATTTTACCGTATTTCTAAAATACGGTAAAAAACTGGCATTTTTGGTTACCAAAATTTTACCGTATAAAGATGGTAAAATTCTGGCAACTCAGCTGCCAGTTTTTTACCGTATTTTGTAAATGCAGGATTTTACCGTATTTTTAAAATACGGTAAAATACCGTACTTCCTAAAATATGTTAAAAAAAATAAAATGTGGTTTTGCCGTAGTAAATACGGTCATGCTGACTGAGGCATAATATCTACATGAGTGAAAAACACATCCAGACTGTATGATATATTGACATTTTATTGTAAACCCTCCCCCCCAAAAAAAACTTATGCTAAATTACTGGTCACTGTTCCTACCAGAATTTTACCATACAAATTATAGTACAACAACCAAGGAAGTGTAACTTGTCAAGCATTTCTATACAGAAAGTTATAAAGAAAATAATTTCTAATTAAACAAAAATACAGATTACGAGTAATCCTCTTAAAGAAACAATTT
>NW_006800586.1:25914-27582 GCF_000485575.1 Poecilia formosa | reverse complement strand
TGGGATCTGATATATAAAACAGATCCCAGGAACAACATCAGACATCTCAGTCCAGAAATGTGGAGTTCTAGGCACAGCCAAGATACTGGAGGAGAACCTCAAGCTCCCAGGCCTCTGGTAGAGGACCTGAGCTCAGAGGATGAGAGAGACCACCCGCAGAGGGTGAGAAGGGAATTTTTTTTAAATTTTATATGTACAAGGTTTCCCCCAGAAAACTTGCTAAGCCCAGTGGTCGGGGCGTCGAGGCGGTCCACTGGCGGTCCACCGTGTTTTGTATTAACAGACATTAAGTTGACAGGAAATGTAAAAGTATTACTGTGTAAATATATGTTACAGGACAAGATCTCCAGTGAAATGCTGATTAAACCCACACTGTAAAAAAAGTCAGTAAATTTACGGTAAAAAACGGTAAAAGACCAATAGTTTTTGACCGTCATATCCAAAAACATTTCATTACCATAGAAGCTACATGGAACTACCGTAAGTCGAAACTACAAAAAGTCAGTAAATTTACAGTAGAAAATTGTGAAATACCAACAGTTACTGACCGTAATATCCAAACCATTTTGTTACCGTAGAAAATACATGGAATTACAGTAAGTTGACACTGCAAAAAAATCTCTAAATCTATGGTAAAAATTGGTAAAATACCAACAGTTACTGACTGTAATATTCAAACCATTATACTACCCTAGAAAATACATGGAATTATCATAACTCAAACATATATCCTAAGTAATTTTGACAGTCATGAATGTAGAAAATACAGAAATATATTGTAAAAATATAAGTAATTGTAAAGTTCATAAAAAAAATATTGTAATATTGCCAGCAGTTAATTACCCTAAACTTAACAGTACTAATCAGCCAAGATTACAAATTTTGCTGATATTTATATCTACAATGTAAAACTGTAAACAAGACTGCAAAAGTCATTTTTACAAAGAACAGAATGCTGGTGTGATATTTTGGTTTCTTTTTTAATAATGCCTTTAATACACCAAACTGAAATCTCAACAGTAGACCAGGCATCGATCTGGCGACCCACAGATTGCAAAGCAAACTCCTACAGCCAATGCCACCATCATTTATAAGAACATTTGATTAAATGATGCATTTGAGATTAATTTTATGCCAACCATAGATGTCTCATACATTAAGAGAACTGTATGTTAGCCCCTCTTGCTTGGATGAAGCTGAAGTTGGTTTCCAATTGCTGCTTCCAATTTGGGAAATGGCTAAAGGGCAATTCCACCTAATTTTTCACTACCATCAGCATCTTTAATTTACTTTAGCTAAAAAAAACTACAATACCTAGAGCAGAGGTCACCAACTCCAGTCCTCGAGGGCTACCATCCTGTAACTTTTAGATGCGTCTCTGCTCAAACACACCTGGATCAAATAAACTGCTCGTTTCCAGCCTATTGCAGAGAGGAATGAATGCTGGTGAGGGAATTCAGACATTTTGGAGCAGAGATGAATCTAAAAGTTGCAGGATGGTATAAATATATAACACTTTATAAAATTCAGGCCATGGGATTAATAGTCATATTTTGCATGGGTTCTGTCTCATATAGGAATAAAAGGAAATGAGTTGGCAGATAAATATGCAAAACAAGCTTCAAAAACAGTTATATTGAGACACTGATTCGATTTAGGAAAGCGGAA
>NW_006800586.1:16785-25904 GCF_000485575.1 Poecilia formosa | reverse complement strand
CTTCTGTTTAATCCAAATTAAGTCAGCGGCTCCATCAGGCCCCCCAGGGCTTCAGGGGCCCCATAAACACTAATATTTTAAAACAGACCACAGATACATAAATGTAACATTTGTTTATTGAGATTATCAATGCTGTTAAATTGTATTCAATTGCTTAGGCATACATAAATGATTTTAAATTGTTTAACATTTAAATACAAGATTTTATGGAGCTGGCAAGTTTACTTTGTAAAACTTCAAAGAACAATATTCATAGTTAGATTGTTTTGTTACCATAGGAACAATCTGATGTTGTGAGTTTAATCTTTGAATTTACAAATACAAATTAGTAAATTATAACTTATTGTTTTTTAGGCTGGGCATTTAAACTACTCCCTTCTCCCATAACTAATCTCACTAAATCTAACACAAAAGCTGTTAGAGGTGCTGATATTTTTAGCAACTAAAGGAGCCCCTAAATCAAATTCTGCTCAAGGCCTCATACAGCCTTGGACCGGCCCTGCATGATGAGGTAATCTGCTGCACTGCGCAGAGATGCGCAACAAACGGGAGATTTAATTGATTACTTCTAATGTGACTTTAGTGGCTCTAACATTTCGTTTCGCTAACATAACCAAGTGGCAGGCATAGTGTACAGGAACATCTCTGCAGAATATGGACTGGAAGCCCCGAGATCAAAGTGGGGAACACCCCCAAAGGTGGTGGAGAATGACCGAGCCAAGATTCTGTGGGACGTCCAGATCCAGACAGACAAGATGGTAATGGAGAACCAACCGGACATTGTGGTGGTGGATAAAGAACAGAGGAAAGCCGTTGTGGTGGATGTAGCAATACCAAGTGACTACAACATCAGGAAAAAGGAGAAACTGGAGAAATACCAGGGCCTCAGAGAGGAACTGGAGAAGGCCTGGAAGGTGAAAACCACAGTGGTGCCACCTGAATAATATGTAGTTGCGCCCCTGCTCAGACGCTTCAAACGGTTTTCAAATACGTATCACGGTTCCTGAACGGGAAGGAGTTGTTCAAAGTGCTTTTTTTTGAGAAACAGGCTTGCTTAAGCAGAGAATTCTCTCACCCTCTGTGCCACCAACAGGTGCAGGGCATTAATTAGCAACAGAACACACAGCAGAGGAGCTGTTTAGGACTACAAACACGCCATCATTGTAGTTCTAACTATACCTGGGTTATTAACAGGGGGTTGAGCAGAATGTCAGAACTAATGTCAGAACTGTCTGTCACTCAGCTACACTTGGGAGGGGATTAATTACCGTAGCAAAAGAACACAGAGCAGGGCAGGAGGGCTGCTTAGGACTATAAACACGCCATAACTGTAGTTATATCTATGGCAAAGACTCAGTTAAAACAGAGGCCTGAGCAGCATGTAAAAACTTCAACATGGTGGAACTGTCTGTTACTATAGAGGAGGACTTAGCTGGTATTCAGAACTAATGTGCTGTGAGCATTATATAGCTGATTTAACCCAATTACTATTACACATGAAATTAGTGTGGCCATTTCAAATGAAGCTTAGTGAAAATTTAAAAATAAAAGCCTTGTCAATTTTTACATCATGTAATTGTTCTTTTGGGCATTAGATAACTGCTTTAACAAAACTACTGTTACACCTGGGATTAGTGTACCCATTTCAAATTAAGCTTATTGAAAATTTCAAAATAAAAGCCTCAATAATCCTCTCAGGTAAGAGCACCGCCATATGCGGTGCAATAATATTAGCCTTTATTTGCATTTTCTCTCAAGTTATGGCACTGGCTTGCGCAAGCCAGTGCATTAGCATTAGCATTTCAACTAAAATATGCTTTTAGCCAATAAAGCCTTTAGATTGTTAAAGACAAATCAGAACTTCCAGAATTTTCTGGAATATAAAAAGTCACAAGCTCTGGTTAAAAAAAAAAACAGTGAAAAGTGCTGAACAGGTTTATTGGGGAAATTTTTGTAATTCAATAGGAAGGGAAACAAAAAATAAAAATCTTTGGAGAATGATTAAACGAATTGGAAGTGAATATGGGTATCCAGTTCTTAAGGATGGAGATGTAATTGCTCTAAATGAGGAGGAGAAGGCAAATATGTTGGGTAAGAAATGTGTTGAAATTCATAGTTGTAATAATTTAAATACAGAAGAAATAAGGAAAAGAGCTTGTATAATTAAGGAAAATATTAATTTATTAGAAGTAGATACAGGATATAATGATTTATTGAATAATTATTTTTCATTATTTGAATTAAACAACGCTTTAAGGAAATCAAAATATTATTTTCCAGGAAAAGACAATATTTCTTATATTATGATTTAAAAAATTAGCAATTCATCTAAAAATATATTAGATTTCTTTAATAAGATATGGGAAGGGGGTTATTTACCTGTGGCATGGAAGGAAGCAATTATAGTTCCAATTTTAAAGCCAGGCAAAGAGAAGTCAAATCCTACAAGTTATAGGCCTATTGCGTTAACTTCACAAATGCAAAATAATGAAAAGAATGATAAATGAAAGATTTAGTTATTTTGTAGAGAAGAAGGGGTATTTATCAAAATTTCAAAGTGGATTTAGGAAAGGTAGAAGTACTATGGACCCTATTTTGTGTTTAGAACATAAAATCAGAAAAGGGCAAGTTAATAAGGAGAGTGTGGTGGCTGTTTTCTTTGACATAGAGAAAGCCTATGACATGATATAGAAAGAAGTTTTTTTTTTTAATTAAATTAAGAAAAATGGGGGTTAGAGGTTCAATGTTTCATTGGATAAAATATTTTTACGTAATAGATCTATACAAATAAGAATAGGTCAACAATTGCCTGAATTTTTTTTTGTTGAAAATGGAACCTCAGGGAAGTATTGTGAGTCCCTTGTTTTTCTCTATTATGATTAATGATATGTTTGACAATTTGGAGAATGGAATGGGTTGTTCATTATTTGCTGATGATGGAGCAATTTGGAAGAGAGGTAAGAACTTGAAATTTATAGTTAAGAAATTACAAGAAGCAATCTATAGTATAGAAGAGTGGTCTTATAATTGGGGATTTAAAATTTCAATAGATAAAACAAAGACTTTATTTTTCATTAGGAAGAAAGTGTCTAATGATTTAAAATTGTATTTGTATAAACATGATTTATAAAGGGTAAAGGAGTTTAAGTTTCTGGGTTTGTGGATGGATGAAAAACTTACTTGGAGTAGACATATTCAAAAAGTAGTGAATAAGTGTAAGAGAGTTTTAAATGTTATGAGATGTTTGGTAGGGAGAGAGTGGGGCGCTGAGAGGAAAGCGTTGAAAACGATATATACGGGTTTAATAAGATCTGTCTTAGATTATGGCAGCATCAGACACACTACTTAAAAAACGAGATAATATTCAGTATCAAGCCTTGAGGTTGTGTACAGGAGCTGTCAGAACAACTCCAATTTCAGCTTTGTTAGTTGAAATGGGGGAAATACCACTTTACCTCAGAAGATTACAGTTAATGTTATCTTATTGGTGTTATTTAAAGGGTCATTCTGAAAACCATCCATGTCAAGAAATTTTAAAACCTAGTTGGGGAAAAAGGGAAAAAGACTTTAAAATCCTTTGGTTGGGAGATAGAAAGTGATGTGAAAGATTTTGATTTATTGTTTGTAACTATGAGTCAAACAGTTCCTCTTTCACTGGTCCATCCATCTCTATTTCATGATATCGTTGTGAACTTATTGTTGGAGAAGAGGAAAAAGGAAATTTTTTAGAATCATACTCAGTGCAATCATATAAAGATAATAAATACTACGGTTATGTTCAAGTGTATACAGATGTTTCTAAGAGCTCAAGTAGCAACAATGGGGTGTTGTTTATCGTCCCAGAATTTAGTATTAAAAAATGTAAGAGGATTACTGATGGGGTCTCAGCGTTTACAGGGGAGATGATGGGAATCATTTTGGCTTTAGGTTGGATTGAAGAGGTTCGTCCTTTGAGAAGTTTAATTTGTTCTGATTCAAGTTCAGCATTATACTCAATTAAAAATAATCAGACCTTTTATAGACCAGACGTTTTATTGGAGATTCAGTTATTACTTTATAAAATTCAGGCCATGGGATTAATAGTCATATTTTGCATGGGTTCTGTCTCATATAGGAATAAAAGGAAATGAGTTGGCAGATAAATATGCAAAACAAGCTTCAAAAACAGTTATATTGAGATACTGATTCCATTTAGTAAAGAGGAAATAAAATCTATTATTAAACAAAGGGTTAAGGAAAGATGGCAGACACAGTGGGAAGTAGAGAGAACTGGTAGATGGCTTTATAGTATTCAAAGGAAAGTTGATGCAAAGAGGGGAACAGGAAGCAGTAGAAAAGAAGAAAACGTTATATCCAGGTTACGTTTTGGTCATACAGGTTTAAACAGTACACTATTTAAAATGGGGAAACATCCAACAGGTAACTGTGATTTTTGTTTTCAAGAAGAGACAGTAAAACAGGTTCTGTTGCTATGTCCTAAGTACTCTGATGAAAGAAGGAAGTTAGAATGTAGACTTATAAAGAATAAATTACAGTTAAAAATACAAGATGTTTTGGGGAATTCTTCTACTTCTGAATAAATATTCAGAAGTAGAAGAATTCCCCAAAACGTTATTTAATAAACTATCTTAAGAAAACTAAACTGATAGAAAGGATATAAGTTTATTTTTGGGGGAGGGAATGAGATTATATAGTTGCATTCTGATCCACACTCCATTCCAGTAGGTGGCAGTAACGCGCACCTTAAAGGGTGCGTTCACACTGCAGCCTGAAGTGACTCAATTCTGATTTTTGTTTTACGTAATGCGACCTATATCCGATCTTTTCATGGCAGTGTGAACTGCACAGGTCGGATTCTTTTTAGAATGTGACCCATATCCGATACCTATCTGATTCAAATGCATCCGAACTGAATGTCACTGATTCTCAACAAATCTCACTATTCTGCATCCTGATATGCGCAAGTGGGAAGAAAAACAACCATGACGAATTATATGAGGATTAAGTTGTTATAATGCTGCTCCAGCCGGATAACTACTTCAAATATATAAGCTATGCTCCACCATTAGCCTCCATGTTTACTTCCGTAAACACTGAGCACTTCTTTTTATGGCAGTTGGCAGAACACTTAGAACGCTGACGCTATTGCGCCCTCTACTGCGCATGCGGGACAGTTTCAGGTCGTTTGCCTGTTCACACTGCAGAATGCATATAGGTCGCATTTACTGGCAGTGTGAACGGCCCTGGCAAAAAAATCGGAATTGCCAAAAAATCGGAATTGGGTCACTTCAGGCTGCAGTGTGAACGCACCCTAAGTTGCTTCCCAACCGCCATTAAACAAAAAGAAGAAGAAGAAGAACGTGAAGGCCTCATGCTTTGGGTTTGCCTATGGGTTGAGAAGGACCTCGCTGCAGCAAACAGAAAGGGGTGGGGACGGACCACTGTCAGTCTCTTACCTTATTTGGAAATTGGGCCATTCCAATCCGGAAGAGAAGGGGGCGCTATTTCCTATACTTCCGTTTTTATTTTCTTTTGAAATCTGTGATATATTTTCACCTTTAGGAAGGAGTTTCTCTCTCGGAATGTATTTGAACTTCTCTCTTTTATTTACTTAACAGCAGCTCACAGTTTTTAGCAAATTCTGTAGCTTTCGGTGTACTTCTAAATCTGCTCCTTAGTCGCATCTTTTCGGGCCTGCTACTGCCTCTAGTGGCGTGGAGGTGGTAACACAACCAATATAATGACATTACTAAATCAGAATACCACAAAGTCTTTATTATTTACTTCCATCATTTAATGTACATTTAACATTTCGAGACAAGAAACAAATTATTTTTCTTGTATTTATTTTTTATACATTATTGAGAAATGACTTTTGATTTATAAATCAGTCATTGTCAAACATTAAACTACACATTTTTCTTACTTTTTTCCAGAGACAAAATATTTATTACAGAATGTCAACTCTGCTATTGGCAGCAAAGAGTGAAAATAATTCTAACAGAGTAAATTATTCTTATTTCATTACATAAGCTGTATTAATACACTAATACTTCAGATTGAGATATTTAAAAATACACAAAAAGTGAAAGAATAAAAGATTTATTTATTATACTGGGAACACTGGTCACAGGCAGGGCTTCAGTCTGCTGGTCACACTGGGAGAACTCCATTGACTTCTGAGATGTCCTGGTTCACAGACTACAGCCAAGGATAAAAGAGAAATTATCCAGAAGTGTAATAGAAAATACATATACGTTTCCTTCACATTCAGAAAAAGACAGTTTCAGCATGTTGGGCTCTGACTCGTAGCATCTTTATAGCTAAATACCGACATGATGAAGCTGAGCTGGGAAACAGAGATTGGAGAACAGCAGCTTCAGCTCTGATCCTGGCTGATCTTTCCTCACTAAATCCCCCGGTCTTTAATGAACTTCTCCTCTAACAGTGGTTTTTCATTAGCTCTCATTAGAAAACAGTATGAAAACGTTAGCTGCTACGCTAACAATCAGCGGTTACTTCAGGCTAATTAAGCTACATAGGAAATATTTTTCGGTTGTTTAGAAGCGAATTTCTGGCTGCAAAGTCAAGTAATTCTGATCTTTTATCCTTACCTGTGAAAGGTAATGCCAATGAATCCAGTTTGTTTCGTAAAACAGTTGAAACAAGTCCACACAGCACAGGACTTAAGGAGCTCCGATCGCTCTGCTGCCACATAGAAGATGGCGGACGCTGTTACGTAGGACTCAGCAGTCCATGAGGGGTCTACGTATTGATGTCTATGGTCTATGGGTTTGCCGACGTGCACTCATGTTGTTCGCTTTACGTCAGTAGTCTTCGTTTTACGACGTCCCGCCATTTTGTATTTTTTGAGAATCCTTGCAAGTTTCCTGTACACATCCAGCTACTCGCCGCGCGCTATATTCACTTTTGTGGAAACTGAACGGTTCTGTTGGGATCATTTTGTTGTTGCTTTGGGAGACTACTTTGGTTCGGGAGATCAACTTACACCGGAGGTTTTTCTCTGAAGTCCATGGTGTGAAATTTGCCGAACAGTGGAGGAGAGAAGGTAGGACAAATGTATGAAGCTTGTGGTAGCATTGTTAGCTTAGCGGCTACGATGAAGGTAGCATTACAAGATAAGGCTTAAAGGCGGTAGTGTGCAACGAATATTGATTATACGTAATAATTTCGACGTTGTAGTTTTAATGCAGGGTCCACCGCTGTTGACCTATAGTCTGGACATATAATAATAAGAGTGATGATAAGGAAGTCGGAGACAACAATGAGCCTGTCACGCTAACGATGCAGCGAGCCTTTAGCCTGTTGATCTGCCATATGTCAGACACTTGTGGTGTAATTAAACTACTTGATGTTTCTTTTTTGATATGAAAGATGACGCAGTTCCTCCCACCGAACCTGCTGGCCCTGTTTGCGCCTCGGGACCCCATACCTTTCTTACCTCAGCTGGAAAAACTACCCCATGAGAAGCACCACAACCAGCCTTACTGTGGTATCGCTCCCTTTATCAGGCACTTCGAGGTGATTGTTGGTTTTTCTTTTTTGTATGTTGCTCTGGTTTAACGTCCAATTTTCTAACTGAAATAGTTGTCTTTGGGTCAGGATCCAAGAGATGCCCCTCCACCGACCAGAGCAGAGACTCGTGAAGAGCGTCTGGAGAGAAAGGTTAGAATTGCCTGGTTAACAGTTTTCAAGTACTTGAAATAGTAACTGAATTTGTTTTGCCACTGCCCTTATCCACTGATCTGTGGACATGTTATGTAACTCTTTA
Organism: Poecilia formosa; assembly: GCF_000485575.1. Classification (NCBI taxonomy): domain Eukaryota; kingdom Metazoa; phylum Chordata; class Actinopteri; order Cyprinodontiformes; family Poeciliidae; genus Poecilia; species Poecilia formosa. The sequence continues at coordinate 18,112 of NW_006800586.1, read as the reverse complement.
TGTTTATGTAGTGCTAAAAAATAGTAACCTGAATAGTCTAGGAAGATGTACGGCTGACTGACAAGAAATAAGATTTTATATGTACAATTGAAACCAGAAGTTTACATGCATTGTATTACCAAAAGTATTTGCTCACCTATCCAAATTATCGGAATCAGGTGTTTTAATCACTTGCATGGCCACCGGTGTATAAAATGAAGCACCTAGACATGTACGCTGTTTGCAAAAACATTTATGAAAGAATGGGTTGCTTTGAGGAGCTCAGTGAATTTCTACGTGGAACTTTGATGGGATAAATATTCCACAGTCAATTGTCAGCTGTTTTATGAGAAAATGGAAGTGTTTGGGAATGACAGCAACTCAGCCACAAAGTGGTAGACCATGTAAACTGACGGAGCAGGGTCAGTGGATGCTGAAGCACATAGTGCCTTTGCACTATGTGCAAAGGCACTATGGTCACCAACTTTCCACTACCAGCAGTCACTACCAACCTGTAGTGACTGCAGAAAGTTATGGTCACCAACTTTCTGCAGTCACTACAGGCCTCCAGACTTTATGTGGCCTTCATATTAGCTCATATAAAATCTGAACTACTGCCAAATTATTGATCCAGCAGTATTTCTCTTCGTAATTAGACTAGTTCATCTGATTCCTATTTAGTTACCTTCTCATTGACCACTCGCCTCAAACTCTCGCTGTCACCATGTTGTTTTTCTCCAGCGTGACTAACAGAAAATTTTCAGGTTGAGAGAGGGGAGAGACTAGTGATGCATTTGTAGGGTGTCAGATAAATCATACTCGCAGTGAATTTGATGGCGAAAGCTTATTATTTGAATAACAATTTATACTCGATGGTTGCAATGGTGCCATTTTAACCATCGTAAATTGAAAAACTCATATGATGATATCATAAAATTTGTTTCTGATATTCTAAAATATTTAGTACTTACTCATTTGTTAAACCAGTACCAACTATAACCTTATAACTAGAGGTGTGCCGATCGATTGGTCACTGATCATAATCGGACCAATTTCCGTGAAAAAGTGCGTGATCGCCGATCATGGTCTCTTGTTGCCGATCACACATACCGATACCTGCATCTCATTTCCAACCTGCCTGTGCAGCTGGTCTCCTCTTTCCTTCACTCTGCGCAAACGCGCAGCAACAAATCCTAAGCGATGTGGAACTATAGCGCACTGAGTGAATGGGGAAGTTTGTGTGTTGCAGCGGAAAATTAAAGCACGTGGGGTGAAGCAGGTCAAAATGCATCAACACAACGATTCTAATATGGCATAAAAACAATGCCATACTTGACGGAGTTTGGCT
>NW_006800586.1:0-16274 GCF_000485575.1 Poecilia formosa | reverse complement strand
GGTTTTATTTTGGCTCTTTGCATTATTTAGCCTCTTCAGAGCCTTCATATGTTTTCAGTCTGTTAAAGATAGTACCGATAGCAGTACAATTTGTGCAGTGTCTGTTTTTTTTCTTTTTTTCTTTTTTTTTTCTTGGAAAAGTTATTAAAAACAAGTTTTTGTCTAAATTAAGGTGGATTTATGGTTACTTTTTTCCACATAATGTTACCGGTTGTGCTTATGATTTAAAAAATAATAATTGTGAGATCGGTATCGGTGATCGGCTGTGATCGACCCTCATGGATGATTGGAATCAGAATCAGCAGGAAAAAACCTGATCGGCACATCTCTACTACGTACATACATGTAGTTCCCCTTACTTGGAGAATCAGTCATTTCTTCTAGGTAAGGGACCTTTCACATCTAAAGAAATTGCAACTGCAGTTAGTCATTTGCTGACAATTCCACTGGATGTATTGACAGTTTGCATCATGTCAGTTGGTACTCACAATGGAGGGGAGAAGATGAAAAGCACCAGTTCATTCATAAGTAGCTTGTAAGCTATCTATTTCAATGTACAGCAAGTTGACATTGCTGAATACAAACTAAATCTGCAGTCTGAAACCAGGTGTTCTGTCTAAACAAATGTTGGTGAATGTTCTTCATTTATTGGTTGTTTTGTTTGGTTTACAGAGACGAGAGAAAATTGAAAGACGGCAGACTGTTTTGGAAACAGAACTTAAGCTTTGTAAGTTTGTACCAATATAAAACTTCTTTACATTGTTGGTTTAAACTAAATTTACTTTTATCTTTTTTACCACAGGGGACCCTCATAATGACCCAAATGCTCAAGGAGATGCTTTCAAGACCTTGTTTGTTGCACGAATTGTTAGTATGGTTGGATCAAAGTTTATTACAGTCCTTACAGTGTGCTGCATTAGACTAATCATTTTTAATATTGAAAATAAAATATTGCTTTTTTTATGCAGAACTATGATACTACAGAGTCCAAGCTTCGACGCGAGTTTGAGGTCTATGGCCCCATCAAAAGGGTAGGTCAGCCTGCTCATTTGTTAACCCTTGCATCAGCTATGGCTTACATTTTACACAGGTTTATTTATAGAATTGTAGGACCCAGCATGGTCGGACTGTCAGTGTTCATATTCACACAGACCCTTAACAGTTCCATAGACGCAATGCTCCTGTGAAACCCTTCCCGCATCAGTATCCATCATGGTGTTTTGTCATGTGATTTCAAACAACATAGTAAACACAGGTATCATGGCAGGGAGGAATGACTATTACGATTTCACAAGATCAGAGGAAGAGGAAATAATTGATGGGAGAGAAAATGTCTTTTTAATTTTCACGCTATTTAAAAAAAGAAAAAGAAAGGGATGGCGTTCCGCTGCATTAGACTTGAAGTGAATAGGGGGAGTTTAGATCTGACTGAAAAACTGGTATTCTGACTACCTGTGCTAACAATCCTTCTTACCCTTGACAAATACTGACAACAGCAGCTCAGAGAAGTTTGTTTTCTACATAAATACACCTATAAAATTTAAACCAATCACACCAATAGTGATGGATGGAGGCCTGTAAAGTTCGACAGGGGCTTTTGATAAGAAGGGGCTGATGACATGAGGCCGAGAGCAAAATGATGAGATTTTTGCCATGCAGCTATGACAAGAACTGATTTTGGCAGTTATTCTTGACCACGCAGAGCCCTTTAGTCAGCGGAAGCTCATTATGTTTTCAAATGAAAAATTTTCTCGTATTTCTTGTTTCAGATTTATATTGTCTACAACAAGAGGACGGGAAAGCCTCGTGGCTACGCTTTTATTGAGTACGAACATGAACGAGACATGCACTGTGAGTACCAAATGCTGTCTGTGTAAGCTCACTCTCTCATACAGCCTATTCTTTGACATACACAGGGGCGTCTACTTGAGGAGTTTTTTTCTTTTTCTTCTTCTTTTTGCTGCTATCCTTTACATTGATAACACTGGTCAGTGATGGCCAGTCCAGCTAAGTTCCTTGAAGCACTGCTTACAGATGAAGAGATTGCATGAAATCCCAATACTTGCTTGGTGTGTGTGTGTGCGTGTGTGTGGACTTGTTATAGATGCTTGTCACCTTTTGACTAAAAACCGGATTTAGATAGGAAACAGTTCATTCAGATCACCAGGGGACAAGAATAAAATGTATTTTATCTGTGAACCTGAACATGTTTGCTTGTCAAAGGGTACATTCTCTTTTAACTGTGAGGTGTTGTAGTTCTGTGGAACAGCTGCTCTCCTGGTTTGGACGGGAATGGTAAGCACAAGGTCAAACTGGACACCAAACATTGACGGAAACATTCTTTAAATCCCATCACCTTTTACTGTGAGGCTGTCCGTTTTTATCTTTAACTCTGGTCATGGTGAGCTTTTTTTTTCTTTTCTTTTTTTTATCAAAGTAGCTATTGCTGCCCAAATATTTGAATATAATTTTAAATATATTTTCTAGGAGATATGAATATGATCTCTTCAGACAAGTGATGTCATCCAAGGTTAAGCCATGCTCCTTTACTGGATCAATGCAGAGCCTACAGTGTAGCATATTAAAGAGATATTTTAATCCCTAGTTTGCAGTGGGGCTATGTAACTTTGCGTCCAAACAATTACAAAAATAACATAATTACCAAAAAAAAGAACCTTTTAGGTCACTCATTCTATTAGAAGTGCAATACATGTGTTGTATTTCCAAATTTATTTTTGATTGAATAAAATGTTTTCCCACCAAAGTGAGTTAGCTTAGGTTCAAGTTGCAGTGAGACCAAAAGTCTTGCTGACACTTGTTTTCTTTTAAATTGCTACAACTGATCTTCCATATTTGCTGGTATATTAAACTCTAAACTGTCTTTTGTTGTCATGATTGTGGATCTAATGATTCTTTGCGTTGCTCTGTAAATTGCACGTGGGCAATGTTTGGAGATCCCAATATATTTGAGCAGAGGAACCATTTCAATTAATCTAAATTTCTGTATAGTTAGGTGTCTATATAAGCTACCATGAAGCCTCTGCGGGGATCTGATAAGGCAGCATATATTTAGCTTTCCACCATTCTCTGGTATTTGTAGAATCAGCTCTCCTAGACCAGAGTTGCTGAACCCACAACTCTGTAGTGATAGTTGGAAGGGAACTGAGGGGGTGGGATGTGGGCCTCAACAGTATATTAACTGTGTGTTGTTCTCATTGCCACTGCAGCCGCCAATCTGTGATGGCTATTGGCCAGAGCTGGCTGGCAGATGATGATGGTTATGATACATCTACACCCTACTACCACAGCTCAGTATATGGTTGGTATAATGGGTTTGTATGATGGGTAAGATTTCTTTCCACCCTCCATCTCCTACATAGGGAAGTGGAGCAAAGTTCAATGGGTAAAGCATCTTTTTTGTTGGCCCTAAAGAATTTATTTATTCGTTTAATATAATCTGGATTTTAGGCTTTGACCATTGAACGCTCCCCTGTACAGTACTCTGCAAAAACGTTTCCCAATGATTTTGCTTTGTGTTAAAGCCACTTCAGGTTTTTGAAAGCTTCCAGTTAGGAAAAATAGGCTGTGTGATTATGGGTAGGCACAGCACAACATTAGAGTAAAAATAAGAAACAGTTTGTTTTTTTTAAGTTGCCTGATCAAGGTGCTGGAATTGAATGTACAGATGCTTCCAGATTGGGCTTAAAAACACTTTTTTGTGTGGGGAAAGCTATTATTGTGTGAGGATTACTTGAACTAGATGTTTTCAACTTTTTAAAATTACATCAGAGGAAGTGTTAAAACTATATTTTGTACATTCTGTCAGATATGTCAAACCTCTTCACTCATTTGATATGGAAGTGTTGGCTGCATTTTGGAAATCTGAGTCAAAGTAATGATCTACATTGCCTACGGATAACACGGCTGCGGTTTTAGTAATATGAATGGTGAAGGCAGTTAGAAAAGTCAGCAGTAGAACTGGTTTGCCTTGGTTTTTAAAATCATGAAATTCTGTTTTATTGTAACTGTTCTCACAGAGCAGTATGATGTCACTTTGAATATATTTAAAAATAAAAGCTCTCAGCTGGCAAGATTTAAGAGTTTTGTTATCTTGTTAGACTACAGTTTAAAAAGAGAAAATTGGCACTTTATGAAATTAAGAGATAAGAAGTCAGCCACAAGTCTCCATGGATCATTCATCCTTTATTGACTTATTTTCCCAGGACACTTGGTGTGTTTGTCTTGTCATCTGACCCTGTCACTTTAGTGTGGCTAGCATTTTTGTTTATGCTAGGAAGCAAATAAATTTGCCCCTGAGCTGGCTTTAATAAAATATGCAGATGAGGGGAATTCCTTGATAATTCAGCAACAGCCTACTCATTCATTATTTACTATATTAGGACACATGCAGTTTCAGGCCCTAGTTCCTCCGGATTTGGCTCCCAACATTTCAGTAAAGTCGCTTACTGAATTACTGATGGGGTTTTTTTTTCCACCAAAGAGGTTCTAGATCGGTAAAGGGACCACTTTGCTTTTCCACCATCTGAAAGTCAAGTTGGTGTCATGTCAATACATACATTTTGTTCCTTACGTGTCTGATTCTCTGCCTGTTTTGTTCTGAGGGTTTTTTTTGTTTTTCTTTTGTGACGGATGATATTGCATATTTATCCCATTATTTCTGCAAACAGCTGCTCTAATATCAAGACTTGGTTTACCAGGGGTGCTTGTGAATGCTTCACGATTGTGATCATCTGATCCCTTATCCAAAAGCCAGAAAATTGAAATTACACAGCTTTTAGAGCAAAAAAACCAGCATCTACATAACATTATGGATTCAGGGGAGTGGCATGTTGACCTACTTAAATGACAGGCGATTTGGAAAAAAAAATCTAAAAAGATTTGAGGCAGTCGGCTTTTGTTAATCTGATACTAATCAATAACAAAAGTACAGTTCTGTTGCTTCATTATGCATATAAACCACACAGTGTTTATCTTGTACCTGAATACATGCAGAGTTTTTAATGTGCAGAACTAGATGTACAATGCAAAGTTCTTTAGTGTAACTTTTAAGTGACACTAAGAGGTTTCACTACCACTGAAATCTATTTAACAACATAAAACTTTCTCATTCAGCTACAGTTGAGAAAAAATGATGATCCAAACCAAAAACATTCTTTGTGTTTTTCAACAGTAATTGCTCGCTCTGCACTTGATTGAATTGATCACCTGAAATGTCATCAGGTTGAATGTAAACATTTCTGGTATTGGAGAAAAATCAACTGAAAGTATATTGCATTTCAGATAATGTAATTGTGTGCTATATTGAACATGGCATATACTGGATTGTATAAAAATGAACAACTCTGAAATGATTGAAAGCTTTTTCATTCTCAAACATCTTCAGTCACACTCAATTTTAAAAATAGAGTTTTAAACACTATTGATCATATATATATATATATATATATATATATATATATATATATATATATATATATACACACACACACACAAACAAACACATTATTAGCAGAAACTCAACCAGATCTGTGAAAAGTTTTTTTTTTTTTTTTGTTTGTTGTTTTTTTCCTCTGGCCCAACAGCGAACTGGTGCAGGTTAGCACTACTTTTTCCTCATCCAGTGCTTATCTTGGGGAAAAAAGTAACTACTGGTAGGTTTTGAGCTCTAACACCACTTCAGAACTGGAGCCAGTTTGGTGGAAAATGCTTCTGAGATTTCAAACCACATCTTCAACTGTCACACCTCAACAAAAGTAGGCATCTCATTTGTACTTCTATTGCATACATAGTGGTGTTAGAGACATGTACTTTAGCTATAGGGGGTATTCAGAAAGGGTTTTCATTGGAGTTGTGGTAAGCCAACTCCTGATGTAAAGTTAGTCCAGTTTCTCTTTGCTTTCTTTTAGTTTTTCTTTCTTTCTTTCTTTTTTTTTTTTTCCCTCAGTTGGTCAGTGTTGTTGGTGATCGTGGGGGTGTGGTAAGACCCCGCAGTCAGGTTGGTTTGTGTCATCGTTTGTGGACACAAAATCACAGACACGAGTGGAGTGGAGTGGAGTGGAGTGGAGGGGGGTTAGGGCAAGGGCCCCGGCAGAAATGTTGTCTGAGTGGTTCTGTGGTGCAGAGAACCTTTGGTATGGTTCTGTAAGCTGCCAAGTTTGGTAAGGCCCTCTGACTATGTGCTAGGATTCTTGTTGATGTAAAGATAAATGTCACAAATTTAATTCTCAAGTTAATAAGAAAAGATCAATTTGAAATATTTGGATTAAAAAAAATTACGTTTTTGTTTCCTTACTATAGAATTTAGTTGTTTTGATTAACTTAAGTGTATTAAGTAACTCGTATTATGCGCTGTTTTGTCAAAAATGAAAGTATCTAAATGTAAGTACCACAATTGATGACAAAATGTTTGCAAAATGGCAATCTATTATAACTGAATATTATTGGTGAAATGCTTTTGGTTACCTTACTTGTACCTGTGTTGACGGTTATATAAGCTAAGACTTGATAGAGTTGGATAAATGCATAAGCTTGATGCGCTTCTTCTACTGTAGGGATTTTTTTTAAAGAGGCCCGTGTCTTTTCCCAGTCTGAATTATGAAAGAAATACATTTTTAATAACACGCAAATGTTGACGATAAGAAAGCTGGCCTCTGGATGTTTTAAACAAAGTCGAAAGTGTAATGTATCAGTGACTCATCTGGTGGAAGGAAGTCTGCTCCCATTATCCTTCGGCTTTTACCCAGAGAGCAGCCGTCTTTGCTTCACCTGCTCCTGGTCAGTATAATAATCCACTGTATTCTGTTTCTTTTTTTCCTCCCTTGCTCACGTTGTTGCTGTTTTTACCTCAACCTCACCTTTGTCTTCTCTCTCTCTCCATTTTTCTACAGCTGCCTACAAGCATGCAGACGGAAAGAAGATTGATGGTAGAAGAGTGTTGGTGGATGTGGAAAGAGGACGCACTGTCAAAGGATGGCGTCCTCGCAGGCTAGGTCAGATGCTTTTGTGTCTTAGACTTTCTGTAGAGCAGAATTTTCTCTCGACTGCAGAATAGGGCTAAAACAATTGTGATTAATCGATTATTGAAAAAAATCAAGTCAAATAATTTAGTAATTGAATAATTGGCTGGAGATTAGACGGTCTGAAACATTCCATTTGCTGCAAGACCACTACTCTGAGAGCAGATATTAAGCCAAAGCTTTTCAAAATGATATACATTTTGCATTTAAGATGAAAAATATATAGATGTTTTGACTGCAAATATATTTTACCCAGAACTCCTCAAGTAGCATTGTTTTAGCTTAAAGTGGTTCATATTGTTTTTTTAAAAAAATCTGTTTAGGCACCTTTTCCTGTTGAATTATTAATTGGTTAATCAAAAAATAGCCAACAGATTAGCCCTGCACTGCTAAAACAGCTGTCTTTATGTGTATAGCACAGTGGTCCCCAAACTACGGCCGGCCTCTACATTTGGTCCGGCCCCCTGAACAATACCTGAGAGCAATCACTATAAACCGCTTATATGTGGATTTTTCTTCAACCAGCAGGGGGCTCTTCAGCAGGAAGTGAATCATTGGAAGTCAAAATTTGAAATAAAAGAAAGCACCCATTAAAACAGAATTGGGTTTCAGTAGGGAATTGAAATTTGAGAATGTTGTTGATCAGTTAAATAGCATTGAGGGGAAAAAGATTTATTTTTTTTTTTCTTTTTAAATACTGGGATCATTATGAGAATTTGAGGCATAGATATTAGGATCCAGTAGATGGCAGTAGTGCAACAATAATGGATGCAAGCTGCTGTTGAAATCTAAAGAAGAAGAAGAAGAAAAGCACCCATTTTCATTTAGCACATGCTAGTAGCAGACACGAAGGATCAGCACTTTTACTGTTACAGTTACCGTTCGTAAACTATCGTAATCAGTTCAGTTAAATCTAAACTTGGCAACTTTTTCTTTTTCAACCGTAATAAATGTGATATTCAATTGACCTGTTATTACTCAAATTTTGGGTGGTCGCCCCCTCTGCTGCTGCTGTATTGTTGTGGAAAACCTGGAGAAAACTGACTCCGGGCCCCCACCAGAGAAGGGAAAAGTTATGTGGCCCTCACAGGAAAAAGTTTGGGGACCACTGGTATAGCATAAAAATGATGGCTCCAACCTTAAAGAATTTGTCTCTATCTTGTGTTAGTATACAAGAAACTTTCTTTACTGTTATCTGACAGATGTTAAGTGTTAATTACAAAAGCTGTGGACTGAGTTGAAAGAAGTAGCAAAACAAGTGGTAATCCATGTTTGTGTTTTGGCCTGAGGGGGCGCTCCAACTTAATGCCTTGTAACTAACAGCATGAAAGCATTGTCAACTTAGTTATACCCATTGCAGTACAGCCAGATTATCTTTCTAGAGTATTTCAAGGTATGGTTCAATCCATAGTTTCAGACCTTCTAAATGAACTGGTTTACTGCTTCTACTCTGTCTAGGAGGAGGATTGGGTGGGACACGGAGAGGTGGAGCTGACGTCAACATCAAGCACTCTGGTCGAGATGATGCATCACGTTACGATGACCGTTCACTGGGAACGTGAGTGATTCTTTTCAGAAAGGTTCTGTAGGGTTGAAGAACGCATTTTATTGATGGTTTTTGTTTTGTTCTCAATACTCAGTGACCGTGGAGAAAGAAGGGAGCGCAGTCGAGACCGCGATCGTGACAAGGACAGAGAACGGCGGAGGTCCCGGTCCCGTGAAAGGCGCCGTCACACTCGGTCAAGGGAGCGAGATAGGGAGAGAGAACGAGGGATTGTGGTGGGAGAAGATGGTGGGAGTAGTAGCCGACGTCGAGACCGAGACCGAGAACGTGGGGGGGCAGGAGGAGGAGACAGCAGGAGTAGAGAAAGAAGTAGAGACCGTAAGAGGAGGAGTAGGAGCAGGGATCGGAAGAGAGACAGGGAGAGAGGCAAAGGTCTAGATGGGGATGAGGTTGGCCAGGGGGATGGCCCTCCAGAGGGTGGGGAACGTGTGCCAGAGGAGCATGGAGGAGAGGTGGCTGAGGGGGCAGAGGAGCGCAAAGACAGGGACAGAGACAGGGACAGAGACAGAAGGCGGAGCCACAGGGACCGAGACAGGCGTAGGGAACGGGACAGGGACAGGGAGCATAAGAGGGAGCGTGGGGAGAGGGAGAGAGGTGAACGGAGAGAGGAACGTCATGCCCCCACACGAGATGACATTGGCCCCCAAGACGAAATGGGTAACGAGGATGATGGTGCGCCAGCCAACATGGAGGAGTACAGTCAGGACGGAATGATGGATCAGCAGTCCTTCCAATCAGCAGAGGATTATGGTTCTGGTGAGAACGGCTACAAGATGGAGGGACAAGGAGATGAGTATTGAGCAGTTCCTCCATCAGAACCCCATCACTTCCACACAAGTCATTTTCTGGTGTGCTTCTCCTCAGCCCACGACTTTCAGCCCTCCCTTTCAGGGCTTCCTGTAATTGAATTGTCTGGCTAGCTTTCCTGTCAGTATGTTTCATGTACAATGAACACATTTAAATTTGATCTCAGTCAAACAGTTATCCTTCATTGCCCAAGTTATCTGTCCCATTAAATGTAATCACAGGGAGGAGAGGGGAATGAAGTGGAGTGGAAGTGGGAAGGGATCCCAGCTAACGTTCATTTGACTTGGTTGGAAATTTAAGGCAGAAAAATTGGACTTAAATTAGTTTGCATTAGTCATTCTGTTTAAAAAAAATGTTGCAGGTCTGTTAGATAATGTGCTCATTTTGACCCAACTAACATGTAATTTGGAAACTGGTATAGCATTGAAACAACGGGGAGGCTGTTGTCTTATCTAATTTTTTATTTTATTTGATCTGCTGTTTCTAGATTTGGAGGATCATTTTAATAAAGACATGGCTTTACAACAGAAGTGGTCTGTTTTGGTCATTTATATCTCTAGTTGAAACACCCTGATGACACTTTTTTCATTTTTAGAAATGGAGATTGCTTCAGCATAAAAAAAAACTTGACATGTAGTGATTTAGATCCAACACAACTGAAGGAGGATCATTTAGCTGTTTTGCAAAACTTTCCATAAACTAATAATCTCCTTGGGGGGGAAAACTTCTATGATCTGAATTTTCTCAATCTGGTGGTTCTCTACTTTCTGCTGAAAAGTGTGGAAGCATTGCCAGTGAATGAGTGTGGAAGCTCATTCACTGGCAAAATGCTTTAAAGCTTTACCTATTTGATTGGTGGAACCTTAACTTTCTCCTGACCATCTGCCCTACTGCTGTACCCATCGAAAGGTAGACTGCCTGTCAGGAAGCTATTGAATAACAATGATTTCAAATGGCTTTGTTTGCCTTTGAATACATTCTCTGACCTTTTCCATTTGTTTTCTATTAGCCATTAAAAATATTCAAAATGTTGCTTATGGTATTGTGTCCAAGCAGTCATTATTGTGGCGACTTTTATGTCTTATGAAATTATTGATCTGCTGTCTGTGTTGACGAAGCTCATATAATTTTAAGAGCGATTGCACTGTCCAGTGGGAGTCCTGTAACAACCACAAGCTCTATGTTTCATCTATGTGATTAGCCAAAACAATGTAGAAATTAGAATAAAAGGATGAGTGGTTTAAAAAAATTCTCTTTCCAAATATTAAAGTGTGGTGTGCATTCAGCATTGTCTTCTGTACTCTGATGCTCATAAATGAAATTAACTTACAAGACTGAAATTAGACAAAGAGCATCAGAACATTACGTTTTAAATCTTTACAGCCTCCTGCAAGTCTAACAACCATCATGTATGTGAACTGAGCAGTGTCACTGCTGATGAAAAACATCCACACAATCATACTGCCACCACTGTGTCACTGAGACTGTTAAAGGGTTGATTTTTGTACTTGCACAGCAATTTCTACAGCGAAGATTGACTCTCCTCTGATCACAGCACCTTCTTCTACCTGTTTTCTGTATACGCTACACCAGTGGTCTTAAGCTACAGCCCTCAAGGGTCAGAGTCCTGCAACTTATGACAAGGCAAATAAGACAGAACTAAATTACACATCTTTTCTATATACTTGAATTAAATGTCAAAATTGCCTCAATAACATGCAATTTTTGTGATAACAGCTTTTAAAAAACGACAGCGATGGTGGCTTTCTTCATACTTTAATAAGTGGCATGTTTAATGGTAAGTGTCTCCTTAGCACTTTAATAAGTGTTCATTAGCAGAGCACTGTTAATGAACTAAAATTGGAGCCAGGTGTGCTGAAGCAGAGAAATCTAAAAGGTGCAGCATATCAGCCTTTGGGGGACAGAATTGGAAACCACTGACTTTATGCTTAGTGTCCTCAGTTGGTAGAAAAAAAATGTGCCAGTACTACCCTTAAATGTCATACAAAGATTAAACAAAAACATGGCTGATATTTTATATAGATTGGTTGATCAATTTATAGATCAATTGTGCAGAAATGACAAAGAACAAACCCACTTCTAAATCAAATCCATGACTCAAATTCAAAGTGCCATGGAAACACTTTTAGTCACTCATGATCGACATGACAAATATAATACTGAGAAAATAAAAAGTTTATCAATAAACTAATTGCTAACTGGTTACAACAAAGCTTTGCCACTGCAGCATTCATCTACTCAGTAGAGGAGGGGTGATGTTGCTTCGATTCCCTGCACTTACCTGAAATTGGTTTATAATTTATCTTAGCATTTTAAATTGCCAAGTGAAACAATGTATAAAATAAAAACATGTATGTGAATACTGATATACTAATCTACTTTGTTGTGGAGAATTAGCTTTTTCTAACATGGATTTTCATGTTTTTCTTGTTTATAGTCAAAAATTCAGTGCAGGTCTTTGTGTTTGTATGTGACAGGATTTTTCTTATTTTTAAATTTACTGTCTAAAAATAAAATACTACCAAGGACTGGGTTTGCAAATTAGCCTGTGGCTACAAAACGTATGCACAAACAAAGGTTGCTCTGTTTTTCAGATGTAACGCTGTTTAATGTGCTGTCCTTGATTAAATTACTTTGAACTGACTAGACGCATAGTAAATTAAAATATGTCTAATTATATTTTGACTAGACAAAATACCTATTTAAGCTATCTTTAATTACATTCTGATATATGTTGTAAGATTTTACCATTGAGTTGCATGGAGTCTTCTATTCAAAATCTATCTGAAAATGTGTTTCAGATATCTACAATTAAACGATAAGGTTGCGGTATCTCGCTTTTTGTTCTGTTTAGTCATAGTTCTAATTAAATATATCTTAAATATATTTTTAGATTGTAGCTAGATAGACTTGACTAATGCAAATTAATTTGCAGATTTTGTGAACCCAAATAATGACGAGGCTAAATTACACATACCTGGAATTATATTACTGACTAGTGCAAATTCCTTTTAAGATATCTCTAATTGAGCTAGAGATATCTTTAATTAGACCATTTTTCTATTTGAGATATCTTGCATTAACATTCTGACTGGTCAGAATGACATTACTGATGAATTACACTAGTCAAAACATCACAGATATGCGTAGCATTTTGAAATTTCAATTATGAAGAATGAAAAATAGAAAAAAACTATGAAAGGATTTTTGAAAATACTCAATTTTCAACTTGGGAATATTTCAAAGAATGTTGTGCAGGACATTCAGAATTCTGCAGGCAAAACTTTGGACAGCTGGGTGGTAGCACAAGAGGAGCTTACGCGCAATTCTTAATTCAGACATTTAAAATTGTAATTTTGATTAGCCATAATTACGTTCTACACATCTTAAATTGTATTTACTGATGTGTATGGCAGGCCGTTTTAATATAAATTTGCTTTTGTCTGACTATCTGACTACTTACATTTTAGATATCTAAAAATGCCTTTTGACTAGACAAAACTGCATTTTGACTAACCGGAATGATAATTTAAGACATCTGCATTTATATTCTGACTAGCAAGAATAATAATTAAAGATATCTTTAATTACATTTTCACGAGTCACAAGTTCTTTCAAGATACATCAAATGACGTCACTGGATCTGCCATTTTACGGGACACATGTTCGTATTACAATTTAAGATATTTTGAACGTAATTATGACTAGTTAAGCTTACATTTTTAGATATCTGAATTAAGAATTGCGGGCGTGGGGGCCCCTTTTGCTGTCCAAATAGTTGCCTGCAGAATTTTATGTTTCCTGCAAAAAAAAAAAAAAAACTGTCAGTAAATGCCACAATCTAGAAACAGGTCGACAATGTTGGATATGGATATATAACAAAACATCATGGTCTAACACTGCTTTGGTTTAGCTACGTACGCAGGTTGTATTTCCTGCGCCTGAACAGCCAATGCGGGCTCTATTCTTTATTATGTCTATGTTAGAACAGCCTTTAAAAGTACTTCTGTCAACCCATTTTCAAAAACTTTTTTCTTTTTTTTTCTTCTATTTTTCATTATTTCATTGAACTTTCAAAATGCTACGTAAGTCATTAACGTTTTCACTATATAGAGTAAAAACATCAGTAATCAGTAATGTCATTCTACTCAAAATGACATTACTATCTATTTAAGATATCTATTTAAAATATCTTAAATAGAAAATATAATTCACATCTAAGATAGATAGAAATCTTGTTATCTCTAATTCATTTGGAGATATCTGGAAAGAAATTTTGACTAATCAAAATTACAATTCAAGATATCTGTAATTTAGTTTTGACTAGTCGTTATTTGCTATTAATTTAACTTTAGCTAGTCAAAACTACATATCTCCTATCCAAAACTACATTTAAGATGTCTTGAATTATAGTGTCATTCAAAGTATCTTCAATTAGAATTATGACTAGTGAAAACTAAATTACAGATATCTTGAATTTACTTAATGACTGGTCATAATTTAACTGTAGATTATCTGAAATGTGTGTTTCAAATAGTCAGTAATTCATTGTGGATATCTTGAATTGAAGTCATCTTACTGGTACTGGTAAACAACTCTGACGTCATGTCAACTAATTAGAGATGTCTCAAATAGGTATTTTGCCTAGTCAAAATATAATTGGAGATATCTTATTTTACAAATACGTCTAGTCATAAAATGTCAGATATCTTGAAGGTAAGGGTGGTAAACAGAATTTATGTTAAAACGGCCATCAAATGTCAGATCCAGTGACGTCATTCGAGATACATGAAAACGAATTTCGGGTCGTCAAAATGTTATTGAAGATATCTTTAATTACTATTGTTACTAGCCAGAATGTTAATGTAGATATCTGAAATTATCATTCTGGATAGTCAAAATGCATTTTTAGATATCTAGAATGTACGCATAATCAGTGGAAACAGAGTTTATGTCAAGAAGGCCTGCCATATATGGCAAGCCATTTTAACATAAATTCGGTTTTACCGCCCTTACATTCCAGATATCTCAAATTGTTTTATGACTAGACGTTTTAGCGATTTAAGATATCTCCAATTATATTTTGACTAGACAAAATAACTATTTGAGATATCTCTAATTACATTCTGACTAGTCGAAATTACGTCAGATTTACCATTGACTTGTATGGAGACTTCAATTCAAGATATCTTAAATGAATTACTGACTATCTGAAATACACATTTCAGATATCTACAATTGAATTATGACTAGTCATAAAGTAAATTCAAGATATCTCAATTTTAGTTTTGACTAGTCATAATTCTAATTAAAGATATCTCGAATTACTCCATAATTCAAGATATCTTAAATGTATTTTTGGATAGGAGAAATGTAATTTTGACTAGTGAAAACTAAATTATAGATATCTTAAATTCAAATAATGACTAGACAAAATTAAATTAAAGATATCTTGAATTGTAATTTTGACTAGTCAAAATTCCTTTTAAGATATCTCTAAATGAATTAAAGATATCTTAAATTATTCACCTTTTCCATTTAAGATATCTTAAATTGACATTCTGACTAGTCAGAATGACATTATTGATATCTTGAATTAGTATTCTGTCTAGTCAAAACGTCATAAATTTACGTAGCATTTTGGCGGACAGTGTGTAAGACATTCTAGCCTTAGGCTACTTGGTTGTACTATTCATTTGTCAGCAATGTCAGGTCAGTCCAGCTCAAATACTCGTGTTTTTAACACAATATTCAGCGCTGCAGCTCGTGCTCGACATGAATTAAGAAATACCGATACTTTATTCTCTGCAACAAGAAGACTTTTTCGACGTCAAGTGCAGCGAAGTCAAGGTAAGTGGATGTTCAGATGTCGGTTCATATAACTGTAGCTTTCCAGATAGGCTACGTTAGCTTCATGCTAGTGGAATAAAGAAATATTAATTGGGAAAATATAAGTAGCCTATTTAGTTGGCACTGGAGTTGTCTCCCGCCTTATAAAATATGGATTGTCCAGTATGGCAAGTAAATTTTGCGTCCCATATGAAGCGGTATGGGAAGCGATTTGTTGTGTTTGATTTGTGCCCGTCTCGCACCAGCAACGGGCGAGAGGCAGGGTACACCCTGGACAGGTAGCCAGTCCATCGTAGTCTTTGTTCATTATGAGAAATGAAAATGTTGGCTTTGAATTTTTAATTTCACAATTTTTATAATCTACATGATTTTTTTTTATTTGATTTGTGAAACTTCAATAAGCAGCTTTTTCAAAATAGTTATGTATGTAATGTAGCCTTACTTAAAATCACCTTATATGCAGCAGTTTCTCTCAATAAGGTCTTCATTGCCAAAAAAAATATTTGTATGTATGAGTAATTGCTTTCTTGATCACGTCATTAACAAAAAAACAAACATAAAAAGTAATGTGGTTAACTTTGGGCATGTTGGCAATGGCCATGAGAAGCTGTGGTGGGCATTCTTTATTGAAACTTATGAAAGGTGGCAACCCCAGTTAGCACACTCAATGCTATAGAATATCAATTAGCATCTATGGTGCATCTATGGTGTGATTCTGTTGTGTTCATTGCAGGGTCAGCTGGGAGGCGGCCAAGCCCTGTATGGAAGACAAATATTTTCTTGCTTTCTGGCCCTAATATTGACATTCTTCCTTCTTCCTCGGATGTACAAAGACTGAAGAACCATGGATTAGGTGGGCATGTTTTTTTCAATAAAGACATTATTTCATATACCTGCATAATGTGACAGAAGGAGGCACTTTTGCTTTTAACATCTCCATTTGGGTTTTAATTCACCACTTCATGATAATTTTACTCTTTCACCAGAGTCATCTG
>NW_006800585.1:182574-186297 GCF_000485575.1 Poecilia formosa | reverse complement strand
TGAGGTAAATCCAGGAAAGGTAAGTTCGTCTCATCCAGACTGATTAGTACAGACTGGGCAACGTGTGGGGGAGTGGCTGGGCATGTTGTAGGTAAAATGAGGCATTCTGGGAATTTTCAGGTCGACCAACAGTTTTCCCCTCATGGCTGTTTATATTTTACATGGAGAAGAAGGAAAAGGTTCAGTAATAATTAATTCCCAGAGTTCAACCATGAGCTGGACCAGATCTGGACCGGTACTGGACCGGACCTGGAACGGACCTGGACCAGATCTGAATTGGTTGTGGACCGGCCCTGGACCGGATCTGGACTGGACCTGGGCCAGAGCTGGGCCGGACCTGGACCAGATCTGGACTGGACCTGGACCGGACCTGGACCAGCCCTGGACTGGATCTGGACCAGACCTGGGCCAGAGGTGGGCCGGATCTGGACCGGACCTGGGCCAGAGCTGGGTCGGACCTGGAACGGACCTGGACCGGACCTGGACCGGACCTGGAACGGATCTGGACCAGACCTGGGCCAGAGCTGGCCGGACCTGGACCGGAGCTGGAACGGACCTGGACCGGACCTGGAACGGATCTGGACCAGATCTGGACCAGATCTGGACCGGTACTGGACCGGCCCTGGACCGGATCTGGACCGGACCTGGGCCGGACCTGGACCGGACCTGGAACGGACCTGGAACGGATCTGGACCAGATCTGGACCAGATCTGGACCGGTTCTCTGTCATAAAACATTTTAAGGAAGGTCAGTTCTGCCGAGTTTGCGTATATCTAGAGCCGGCCTGTCTCTCTGCTGTCTGTCCCTGCTCGTCCATCGCCGGTTCTCATTGGTGGATGGAGCCGTTACCCCCATCACCGTGACAACACTAACCACTGGACCGGTTCTGCACAGTGACTGGTTTTACTGGTTTGTCCAGCAGAATCGTCTGGAAGCTTGTGGATCTCTGAGGACCCGATCGGCTCCGGTTGCTCTCTGGTACCTTCAGGTTGTTGTAGGCCAGATCTCCTGTTGCCACATCAGGCGTTGGGGTCTTGGGCTCCGGACCCTTCAGAGAAAGATCAGGAGTTACTCTGATTGTTTGGACCCGGGTCCGGAGGCTGCACTAGCAGAACCGTCCCGCCCACCTTGCGCTTGGCCAGCTCCTCCATCTTGTCCAGGTTGACCTGCAGCCTCTTCCTCTCCGTCTCCAGCTCCCTCACTCGTTTCTGCAGCTTCATGAACAGGCTGATGTCCATGGCAGCCTTCTCCACTCCCATCTCCTGAAAACCCAGCAGCACACAGATTGGACCTCATCCGAACAGAACACACCTGTACTCACGAGGCTCCGCCCCCCGACTCACGTCCACCAGCTGGATGGAGTCCTCGGTGTCTCCGACCTCGGACATGGACACGGACGGGTAGTTGGAGTCCGACTCCAGGCTGCTCTGGTTGGACGGGTTCCTGTGGTGGCCGGGTTGGAACTGGAGGGAGAGATGGACTGATGAGCTTTGGTTCTGGTTCTGTTAGACATGGTCCAGTAGTCCTGATCCAGACTAATGGATCGGATCAGAGATCCAGAACCTCCGACAGATCGGTCTGTAGAAGACCAGAACTGTTGTTTTGTTTCTGGTCGTTTTCTGATTCAAAGTTCTGGATGGATCTGAAAACCCGGTCCGGCCCGCCTCCTGTGGCAGAACCAAACTCCTGTTCTCATCCAGTCAGGGTCACCAGAACCGGCCTGATCTGGGTCAGGATCATCAGAACCGATCCGGGTCAGGCTCATCAGGACCGGTCCGGGTCGGGATCATCAGGACCGGTCCGGGTCGGGATCATCAGAACCGGTCCGGGTCGGGATCATCAGAACCGGTCCGGGTCGGGATCATCAGAACCGGTCCGGGTCAGGATCATCAGAACCGGTCCGGGTCAGGATCATCAGAACCGGTCCGGGTCAGGATCATCAGGACCGGTCTGGGTCGGATCATCAGAACCGGTCCGGGTCGGATCATCAGAACCGGTCCGGTCCAGCTCACCTTGCTCAGAGCCATCTCCTCCTTCAGGTTGTCGTATCTCAGCTCCAGCCTGGAGAACTCCTTCAGGAGGTTCTGGTACCGCTCCCGCTCCTGGTTCAGCTCCGTCTCCAGGGAGGCGCTGCTCTCCTCGGCTGGCGGACAAACAGGAACCGGGTCATGAGGGAACATGGACCGGTACCACCGGGCCTCCAGACGGAGGCGGACTCACCTGCAGAGTTCTTGGCCTGCTGCTGGATCCGTCGGTTCAGTTCGTCCTTCTCCGCCTTCAGCAGAGCGTTTTCTGCCTCCAGCTCCTCCACCCGCTGCAGAGCAGAGTTCAGAGGTCAGAGTTCAGAGGTCAGAGGTCAGTCGAGTCCTCCATGGATGCGTCCTGCTGCGTCTCACCTGGTTCAGGCTGTGCTTCTCGCTCCCGTGTTCCTCCTCCATCCTCTTCCTCTGGGCCTGCGCCTCCTGCAGCTCCTCCCGCAGCCTCTCCACCTCCTCCTGCAGCGACTCCACCTGGCCTCCGTCAGGCTGCTGGCTGCGGATCTGCTCCAGCTGCTTCTGCAGCTTGGTGACCTCTGACCCCAGCGAGGCGTTCGCCGTCACCAGCTGCTCGTTCTGGGTCTTGAGCTCCTTGGACTGAGAGCGACAGACCTGGATGACCTGAATGACCTGGATGACCTGGATGACCTGGGTGACCTGAATGACCTGGGTGACCTGGATGACCTGGGTGACCTGAATGACCTGGATGACCTGGATGACCTGGGTGACCTGAGTGACCTGAATGACCTGAGTGACCTGGATGACCTGGATGACCTGGGTGACCTGAATGACCTGGATGACCTGGATGACCTGGGTGACCTGGGTGACCTGGGTGACCTGAGTGACCTGAATGACCTGGGTGACCTGAATGACCTGGATGACCTGGATGACCTGAATGACCTGGGTGACCTGGGTGACCTGAATGACCTGAATGACCTGGATGACCTGGGTGACCTGAGTGACCTGAATGACCTGGGTGACCTGAGTGACCTGAATGACCTGGGTGACCTGAGTGACCTGAATGACCTGGATGACCTGGATGACCTGGGTGACCTGAATGACCTGGATGACCTGGATGACCTGAATGACCTGGGTGACCTGGGTGACCTGAATGACCTGGATGACCTGAGTGACCTGAATGACCTGGATGACCTGAATGACCTGGATGACCTGAATGACCTGGGTGACCTGAGTGACCTGAATGACCTGGATGACCTGAGTGACCTGAATGACCTGGATGACCTGAGTGACCTGGATGACCTGAGTGACCTGAGTGACCTGAATGACCTGGATGACCTGAGTGACCTGAATGACCTGGATGACCTGGATGACCTGAATGACCTGAGTGACCTGGATGACCTGAGTGACCTGGATGACCTGAATGACCTGGATGACCTGAATGACCTGAGTGACCTGAGTGACCTGGATGACCTGGCTGACCTGAATGACCTGGGTGACCTGAGTGACCTGAGTGACCTGGATGACCTGAGTGGCCTGAATGACCTGGATGACCTGAATGACCTGGATGACCTGGATGACCTGGGTGACCTGAGTGACCTGGATGACCTGAGTGACCTGAATGACCTGGATGACCTGAATGACCTGGATGACCTGAATGACCTGGTTGACCTGAATGACCTGGGTGACCTGAATGACCTGGTTGACCTGAATGACCTGGGTGACCTGA